>NW_005875411.1:0-12253 GCF_000147115.1 Myotis lucifugus | reverse complement strand
GTTCCCCCCCCCAAGGCCACACACCAAAAATTCGGTCCCATTTTTTGTAGTTTGTTAAGAAGGAGAAGGAAAAATAGGTTTTATTCATTTTTTAGGGGGGGGGGGGGGGGGGGGGGGGCTACTAGAAGTTGGGAGTGTGGGGCCACTGGGACCTCAAAGGGTGGGGCTAGTGGATCTCTCATGAGGGTGAGGCACCAGTCAGGTTAATGGGAAAGTGGGGAAATAGCCCCCACCCCAAAGCCATACCACTCAGTCACTGACACCTCCTAAATCTGCCCAGAACTCTACACTCCATACCTGGCAGCTGACTCCTCCTCATGGCTTGATCCCTGTAGGGTGGGGTGACAAGGAGTCCAAAGGGTGGGGCTACTGCATTTCCCCAGGCTGATGCCATAAAGAGGGGAGTGTTCCACCCGAGAAAGATGGTTTCTGCAGTGTGGGAGAGTCACCAAGAATAAAGGTCCTGGTAGCTATCCCTTCCAGCTCTCTCCCCAGAACTACAAACCCCAATCTCTTCTCACATGATTCTAGTCTGCTCTGATCTCTCTCTGCCAGAGCCCAGAGTGAGTGGCTGCAAACAAGATTTTGTGTGCTAGCCCTTTAAGAGGGCTCCGGTGTCTCTATCAGACTATCATCTCTCCTTGGCAGATGGAATCCCTGAGGATTTTTAAAGCCAGATGTTATGTGGGCACCTCTTTCCAGCTCTGGTTCTCTGGTTTTGGGAACCCCTCATGGGTTTGAGACTCCAGATCCTTAGATGGAACTTTTATAGCTAAGATCTTCCATTGGAGTAGGACTAGCCCTTTCCATGTATCTGTCCTTCCTACCAGTCTCAATGTGGCTTCTTCTATAAGTCCTTGGTTATAAGAGTTCTGAACAATTGGTCTTCAGTTGGTTATTAAGGTTGATTGTTCTATATTGTAGTTGCAATTCCAATTTGGTCCTGGGAGGAGGTAAATGTAACATCCACCTACTCTGCCGCCATATTGCACCCCCTCGACTCTTGTAAAAACAAACAAACCAAAAAAGCATTTATTTTAATAAATTATACTCTTCAGATATGTGGCTTTCCAGCTCTTACATTTCTTTGATTCCAATGTGATCTGAATGTCACATTACTTTAGATGTCTTGCCTTACCATCTGGAATTTGCAAATTTGTGAAAGAGATCAGGAGGATGTGTGAAGACCAAGGTGAAGAGAAGTACCACGTTCACTAAGACATAAGCACTTGAGTATTTCTGAATAGAGGTGTAACAAGTAAAGTCTACATAAAGCAATTTATGTAGACCTGCCCTCCCAAACTCTACGGCTAGAAGTTTGCTATCTTATTATATAGGTTCTCTAACATTTGGCTGTGTGCACCATGGATTATGCCTAAAAATCCAAGCTTCTCTTGTTTTTGCCTTTTTTGTTTTATCCAACTCTCATTGCACCATCAGTTTTTAAAATGTAGCTTTTAACCAACTATGTTAGCTTTATTCAGTGATGAAATTCAATTTTTTAGGTGACAACCGATATAATAAAGGAATTGGAAAGAATGAAACATACATATTCTCTCTCTCTTTCACACACACACACACACACACACACACACACACACACACAGCTACAAAAATCAAGGATTCACCTTTTCCAAGAATGGAGCACCTATATTTGCCCAACATTTTTATGCATTAGGCACAAAATGATAAATATAACCATTGGTAGAGGCATTGTCTTTATGTCTGTATCAAAATTTTTCTTTAGATTTAAAAAAAGTTCGGAATGGTTTATATTTTCATCTCATTCATTTATATATAAAAACTATAAATAAAAATGAACAGCATGAAAACAAGAATCTTATCTGGCAAGAAAACCCACAATTTTTAGTTTAATAAAACTACTAAAATATAATTGAATACTGAAATTGAGTAAATGAATCTAGCATAGTTTTGGGGCATAGAAAGCAGTCAATAAATACCTATTTTTTCTATTATAGTGCTTAATATGAAACCTAAATGTTTTTAAATCCAAAAAGTTTAGATTCTTCATTTGGTATTCATTACTTAAAGACTAATCTTATTTTTTTCCTAAGGTGTTTAAAAATCCTAGTTATAGGAAAAGGAATTAAGACTTACTAAATTTAATGCCTACTTATTCTACTCAAATAGTATTATGTGGGTGTACAAGTTTTGAAAGTTTTAAAACTGCATAATATGATTTGAAGTAGCTGACATATTAAATAACTCTGAATTTCAGAGTTTTGGATGAGATTATAATTCACAAGAAAGGATGCAGAGGTGAATAGGCTAGTTTTGTGAATCCCTAAGTCCCACATCTTAAATTACCCTTTTTGCACTTAAAATATTTTCATTATATTAAAAATGGCCTTATATGACCACTTCAATCTTCTGGACCCTTTTATATGCTTTCATAGAACCCAGTATCATTTTTAGGGCACTTGTCACATTGCTCAATTAAATATTGATATATAATTGTTAGATTACTATCTGATTTCCCCATCAGAATACAAACTCATGGCAAAGACCAAATTTGTTATGTGACTGTTGATCTCCAAGTTTAATACAATACATGACACGTAATAGGTTTCCTAAAAATACTTAGTGAATGACTGAACTTTATAGGACATTTCTTATATCAGGCACTAGACATCGATAGCAAATGGCTGATTCTAAAAACTAATAACTGCTAAGGCAATTAATAACCAAGTTAAGATTTTCTTTTCTCAAATTCCACTCATTTCAATCATTAATCATTTAATCATTCATTCAACAATTATTTTTTTTGCGTGCTTATTACGCAGCAGACACTGTTTTAGGAGCTAGGAATAGTGAGCAAACAAAAGTCAGATGCCTGTTTTTGAAGAATTCACATTCTGTGGACAGTAAGTTTTGTACATTGATGCCTTTAAACACTGAGATGTAACAAGATCCTAAATAATAGGAAACCAAGATGGCGGCATAGGTAAACACGGGAGATTGCTGCCTTGCACAACCACTTCAAAAATACAATTAAAAGACGGAACGGACATCATCCAGAACCACAGGAAGGCTGGCTGAGTGGAATTTCTACAACTAGAAGGAAAGAGAAAAGCATACCGAGACTCAGAAGAGGTGCGGTGCGGAAGTAAATACAAAGGTGTGGAGGTGCATGCAGAGAGGGCTGGCAGCTGAGGACACGATTGTCTTTTTCAATCGGGAGGGAGTCTCAGGCTCTGAGCTCCAGTTCCAGGCGAGTCTCTGGGGACCCAGACTCATACGGGAGAAACGGGACTGTCTGGCATCAGTTGGAACTCGAGGGCAGCTTTCTCTCGGAGGCACTTGCAGCAATTGCCAGGACCTCTGAAGGCAGGACTGAGAGCAGCCATACTGCTGGCTCGCTCAGCCCGCCCTGTTGATCCCCTGCGACCCTGCCCCACCCAAGCCATGCACAGAGGCTTTTGCATATGAAATGCCCAGCCCTTTGTAATCTGAAAATAACTTAACAAACTGCAGCTGCCCCAAGGCCCCAGGGCAATTTGCATTGCTTTACAGCTGGCTTCTGCTGGGTAGCCTCAGGCAAAGGCTAGATTAGCATCTCCTTAGATCCTAGAGCCAGTGTACCCAGTGGTCAGAGTGGGACCATCCAATTACAACTCCTCAGATCTATAAGGGACACACTCAGGGGGCAGACTCAGTGAGCACCAAAGCCCCACTGAAGCAAGTCTTGCCCCATAAGGGTGTCTTCAGCACAGAAGTTCTCCCACTGTAGACACAGCTGATTCTCACAGCCAATTGGCCTGGAGGTCAAATCCTCCCAGTGATACCTACAACAATCAAGGCTTAACTACAACAAGACTGTGCACAAAGCCCACAAGGGGGTGCACCAAGAGTGTCTACCTCAGGTAATTGGGACACTTAGCCCAGAAAGCCACTCTATCAACACAGCGAAGCATAAAAAATGCCGAGACAAAGAAACAGGACACAAATGACAGAAATGGAGGAAAGCAAACTACTGGATATAGAGTTCAAAACCACACTTTTTAGGTTTTTCAAGAATTTTCTAGAAACAGCCGATAAATGTAGTGAGATCCTCAAGAAATCTAGTGAGACCCTCGATGTTGTGATAAAGGACCAACTAGAAATTAAGCATACACTGACTGAAATAAAGAATATTATACAGGCCGAAACTGGTTTGGCTCAGTGGATAGAGCGTCGGCCTGCGGACTGAAAGGTCCCAGGTTCGATTCCGGTCAAGGGCATGTACCTGGGTTGCGGGCACATCCCCAGTGGGAGATGTGCAGGAGGCAGCTGGTCGATGTTTCTCTCTCATCGATGTTTCTAACTCTCTATCTCTCTCTCCCTTCCTCTCTGTAAAAAATCAATAAAATATATTTTTTTAAAAAAAAGAATATTATACAGGCTCCCAACAGCAGACCAGAGGAGTGCAAGAATCAAGTCAAAGATCTGAAATACAAAGAAGCAAAAAACACCCAACCGGAAAAGCAAAATGAAAAAAGAATCCAAAAATACGAAGATAGTGTGAGGAGCCTCTGGGACAGCTTCAAGCGTACCAACATCCGAATTATAGGGGTGCCAGAAGAAGAGAGAGAGCAAGATATTGAAAACCTATTTGAAGAAATAATGACAGAAAACTTCCCCTACCTGGTGAAAGAAATAGACTTCCAAGTCCAGGAAGCGTATAGAACCCCAAACAAAAGGAATCCAAAGAGGACCACACCAAGACACATCATAATTAAAATGCCAAGAGCAAAAGACAAAGAGAGTATCATAAAAGCAGCAAGAGAAAGGAAATCAGTTACCTACAAGGGAGTACCCATACGACTGTCAGCTGATTTCTCAACAGAAACTTTGCAGGCCAGAAGGGAGTGGCAAGGAATATTCAAAGTGATGAATACCAAGAACCTACAACCAAGATTACTTTATCCAGCAAAGCTATCATTCAGAATTGAAGGTCAGATAAAGAGCTTCACAGATAAGAAAAAGCTAAAGGAGTTCATCACCACCAAACCAGTATTATATGAAATGCTGAAAGGTATCCTTTAAGAAGAGGAAGAAGAATGCCAAAACCGGTTTGGCTCAGTGGATAGAGCGTCGGCCTGCGGACTGAAAGGTCCTGGGTTCGATTCCGGTCAAGGGCATGTACCTGGGTTGCGGGCACATCCCCAGTAGGGGGTGTGCAGGAGGCGGCTGATCGATGTTTCTCTCTCATCGATGTTTCTAACTCTCTATCTCTCTCCCTTCCTCTCTGTAAAAAATCAATAAAATATATTAAAAAAAAAAAAAAGAAGAGGAAGAAGAAGAAAAAGGTAAAGATACAAATTATGAACAACAAATACATATCTATCAACAAGTGAATCTAAAAATCAAGTGAATAAATAATCTGATGAACAGTATGAACTGGTGATTATAATAGAATCAGGGACATAGAAAGGGAATGGACTGACTATTCTTGGGGGGGGAAAGGGGTGTGGGGGTTGTGGGAAGAGATTGGACAATAATCGTGCACCTATGGATGAGGACAGTGGGTAGGGAGTGAGGGCGGAGGGTGGGGTGGGAACTGGGTGGAGGGGAGTTATGGTGGGAAAAAAGAAGAACCAATGTAATAATCTGAACAATAAAGATTTAATTTTTTTAAAAAAGATCCTAAATAATAAAAGGCTAAAATGCAAATTGTCCCCTCGACCAAGAGTTCAACCAGGGGGCAGGGCTGACCGGCCAACCGCCCACAGCCCCTCCCCCTGTTGGCCCGGCCCGATTGGCCCCAAATGGGGCGGGCCAGCTGGACCCCACCTGTGCACAAATTCATGTACCGGGCCTCTAGTCTTATCATAAGATCTAAATATCCTTTAGTCACTTAATGAGGTTTGTTGCCCAAAATAAGTATTTACATCTTCCTAACTGTTCACACCCAACACCACCACCTGCTTCTGAGGTTTCCTCTTACCCTCACCCTCTCCTCTTCACCCCCCTCCAGTTAGATCAGGCCCAAGGAAGAAGCCCCCACACTTTATGAGCCATCTGAGGACTTGTGGTTTGGCAAACAACTCTACGGTACAAAGATTTTTCTGCAAACTTGTTCAGTGCTCTTTCAGACTTGATTTCTGTTTTGTTTACTCTGTGGTACCTTCACTCTGTACCTCAGGCTACTGGCAGGAATAAGCATCACTTAAAAAGTAATTTAGGAAATAAGTGTACTTCCCCTAGAGTGCAAATAAAAGGAAAAGTTGTGGTAAATAGCTAATGTAAGCAAAAGGTGCCTTGGGGGAACCCTAAGAGTCACTTCTTTCAAACCAGCAATAACTTCTGGTGCTATTGGTCCTGAGGCAGCAGCCGTCAACATTGTTTAAAAAAGCTCCCTTATGGTGTTCTCATTAATTAACTGCACTGTTTGTTGATTCTAGATTGATTCCGTTTGTTCTCTCGAGAGTGTTTTTGGAAACTCGGTAATGCCTTGATGCGGAATTTCATCTTTAGGCCCTAAATTCCCAGGATGGTGGTTTACTGGGACATATAGAAGATGAAGTAAAAAAGAGAATTTGTTAGATAAAAATGATAATCAAAATATTTTAAATTCAGATGTAATTTTTTGAAGATTTTCCCCACAGAGCAAAAAAAAAAAAAATTACCTGAAGCAAAGTTTGACTGACAGGCGGGTTTAACAAACACAAGACAAATGGCATGCAAAGCAGATAGGGAAGTAGTTTTTGCTAATTACTTGAGAAAGCATTTTAATTAAGCTGTTTGCCAATTAATGCCTCATTTTTAACATTCCATAAATATTTAAACATGTTTCATAAACTTCCTTTTTTATGGAAACATTTGCAAATGTTATTATGAAGTATCTTTGGGAATCTCATAAGAAAAAACTCTACAATTTAGAAGATTGTACTAGCCAATTTCATAAGTAAATTGTTGTCTTTATCTTGGTTGGTTTTATACTTTAAAATGCTCTGTCTGCATAAACTTTTCTTCTATGTTCTACAACAAAGAGTGAATAAATACAGGCTACATATTATTTTGATCTTCCCTAAAAATTGAAAATAACAGGAGACATAGAAGATAGTATGTTTAATTTCAATCTTTTAGACAAAAAAAAACAACAAGAAAATAATTTTGGATGATTTAAAGAAATTCAACAAATATCAATTGCTAATGTTTTTATCATCATAAACCTAAATCTTACAAAATGCTACCTACCCAACCAAAATAAAACAAAAGACAATACGCACAAGGCAAAATAGGCAGGTTTTACTGTTACCAAGTAGGGGCTTAATTTGTAATATAAGCTATTACGAACTTAACCAAATATTCCTCAAACATTTGGCTTCTCTCTTCCTGCTTACTTTTCCATTGGGACAATCATGCTTATGCATGTTGCCTACTTTGCAGGGTTTTCCTGAAACTAAGGGATGAGAATAGATCACGTTTAGAATTTAGCCACCAGAGGACTAAGGACACTCACTCCTTCATCAGCACATGGCATGTTTTCATCTAACTGAAACATTGGCCACGTAATAAATCACTGAAAGGGGAGGTCTGACCTACCGGAAAGGCTAGCTGTCAGCACATTTGCTGGCCGGCCTGAATCGCAATGTATTAGGCAAAAGCCAGGGAAGGCTCCCACCACACTGGGAATCAGGGGTGAGAGAAAGGGGCTTCCATGGGGTTTTCTCATTGTGAAACATGTGACCTTCAGAGGCGATGGGAGTAAGCAGAGCTGGTTAAGGCAGATGAGTGAGGGAATTATGGGGTACCTACTGGGAAACTCGAATTGTGTGAGCACTCAGGGACAGGAGCGTAACACCAAGTAGCCCATGGCCAGGGCCTCCAGCCCACCTGTGCCCCTCAATAGAGCACTGTCCCACCACAAGGAAAGCAAATTTTTGGTCTGTCTCAAATGGGGGAGTTGAACAGTAATAACAAAAAGACCATGTAGTATAGAAACTCAACTATGAAAATTATAGTAACGTAACTTTGCTCAGTTAGTTTCTGTGACCAATTTAAGTCTTTCTGTTGCTGTCCAGATGAAACTAAAAGTGAAGATACATGTGAGCGTGGTCCCATGGAGAAGGTTACCATGCACAGGTCAAGCTTATCACTTGCTGCTCCTTGAGATTTGCGTGGGAATCACATAATGGGGGCCACGAAAGGAGTTCTGGGCTTTCTCAGAATTTCTAGTGACTTTCTTGGTGGTGAAGGAGTAGGAGTGTTGTGTGGATGGTATAACACTCTGAATTCATCTTAAATGAGTTAAATGATGTTTCCTTCTACTTTCAGTTTGCTTAGATTCTAAAGATTTCTGTCTTCCTGGATTTACGGTTTAACTAGAGTTTAATAAGAAATCAAATTCCAAATTGTCTTGAAATTGGAGGGAAATAAGAAAGAAAGAAACAAGCAAAGCTCACACAAAGAGCATTTTTACGTTCAAATAGCACATGAGGAGCCCTAGCTGGTTTGGCTCAGTGGATAGAGCATTGGCCTGTGGACTGAAGAGTTCCAGGTTCGATTCTGGTCTAGGGCACATGCCCAGGTTTTGAGCCTGGTCCCCAGTAGGGGACATGCAGGAGGCAGCCAATCAATGATTTCAACATTGATATTTCTTTCTTTCTTTCTCTCTCTCTCTCTCTCTCTCTCTCTCTCTCTCTCTCTCCTTCCCTCCCTGCAATCAATAAAAATATTTTTTAAAAATAGCACATGGGGAGAAATGCTAAAATGATATGGGAATAAGCTAGCTGCTTCTAGCTCTGAGGGAGTAACGGGAACTGGACTTGCCTTCCTACTGTAAAGTATTAAAAACTGGACAAAAATATATGGGACTATTTTCAGACATTGCACAACAGCCGTGCAGAACTGTGATCCCTGAGAATGCTGCCCTGGCTTTCTTCCTGGAGGCACTTTCCTGACCAGCTTGTAGGGCAGGGGTGCCAGAGGGCGCTGGCTGAGGCAGAGAGACAGAGTCTGGAGTGAGGAAGGGTTTGGCAGCTGGAATGTGTGGAGCAGAGAACCAGAGGGGACAGGGCCACAGAGAAAGAGCTCCAGAGACCCACAGGGTCCTGCGTTTGGCTGTTGAACACTAACCTGGGCAAACCTCTGCTGGATGGGCACACGAGGACAGGGGCTGCAGAGGCACAATCTCCAGACCTCCCAGAGGGCTCAGAGAAGCCGGAGGACAGAACAGCCTGGTGGAGCATGAGGCCTTGCAAAGAGGCATTTAGATGTAGAATAATAAAAAAACTCAGGAAAGCAGTGGGCTTCTAAAGTAACCAGATACAGTGAGAGAGTTTCATCTTCCTTTGTGACCAATTACTAGAATCTGAATATTTTGAAATTTCCATTAGGATTGTTTCCTTCTAACTCTGAATTATTTAGACTTGCTTTAGTTTCCAAATGCATGGATTTGGAAGAACATATTTTCATTATTGATTTCCAGTTTTTTAGAATTTTGTGAGATCCTTTAGGGGTCTAGTATATGATCAATTTTTGTGATTATTCCAACTCTACTGGGAAAAAAAGTGTTTTCTCTATTTTGGAAATACAGAAGTGTCTTTAGAATAATCCATTAAATTAGATTTATGAATTAGGCTGTTAAAATATTTATCCTTATTGATTTGGGCTCTGGATGTACATTAAAATCTACAAGTATGATAGTAGATTTGTTGACTTTTTCTTGTTATTCTGACAACTTTTGCTTTGTATATGAGGTTGCAATGAATGCAGGTTATAATTGTCATATCTTCTTGGTGAAATATTTCTCATCATATCACATTAAGTTCTATTAGTTCTGATATCAAACAATCCATTTCCTTTTGTTTAGCATTTGCCTGGTATAGTTTATTCTATTATTTTTCTTTCAAACATTCTGAGGAAAGAGTGGAGCTAGAAAAAAAAAATTATGGTGTCTCTTCCTGACCTTACTACTCAATTATTAAAGAACCTGAAGCTTGAGGAAAAAATAATACATATATATTTGACCTTTAAACTTTCAAACTTTCCTGTAACTCTTTAGTCCCGCATTAGACATTATGTGGATTATCACCAGTACAATAGGCATTGGTGCCCGGATTCCTGTCAAGTATAAGACCTCCTCAGCGAAACAGTCTTCCCACTTGACAACCACCTGAAATTCATCATCATAATTATTGATACTAGTTAACTCTGAAATTTGTCTTTGGATTTTTGCTTTTGGTATAGTCGTTCCGGTTTATTCCTTAAGCAGTAATACAACTTTGAAGCTATGTTGCTATTTTGCGTTCACCATCACTGGTCTCTCATTTGTTTTAGTCTTTTGTTATTTTATCCTTTTTTTTTCTTAAGGCCAATCTAAAGTTTGTCCTGTTTATTGCTGATTTTATTTTATGTAGTGTCTGCTGTATTTTTCATTGTAATTTTATGTGTTTTCGTTTAGTGATATTTTCCCTTAGCTTGCTCATATCATTTTCATTTCATTCCTTTTTTTTCTTTCCTATTTCTTTTCTATGTGTGAGTACCATTTCGTAAAGGCTTTATCTTCTTATAGCCTACTAAGTTTTTAAACAGTTTTGTGATTGTTTTCCCAGATAGCTATAGTAAATTACTTTTGGAATTATTTTCTCCCTCTTAGTCTTTCCATACCCCTTGTTCTACAGTTATTTTCAACCCTTTGCTTTGGGTTTGTTTATTATGTCTCCTCTGTGTTTAATTTTTCACTCACACTAGAGATGTGATCTTTACCGGTAAGAAGCTGATTAGCTAAATTTGCAATGGTTTTATTTTCTGCCCATTTGGGACTTCACGAAAGGCAATTCTCAGACCTGCTGTTAGAAAGCACATTCAGATGTCCAGCCTCCAGATCACCCACCTCTCAGGGTTCACCACACCTTCATCTACTAAGGCTCTGTTGCACTAAGATGGTATGACCATCTGGCCTTATTTACATTAAGCAGAAAGTGCTCCAACTCTTCTTGGTTATGGTCGCCCAGCATACCAAAGACTCAAACTCCAGTGTGTACCATTACTGGGGTTTTCTTTTGTTTTTTTTTAATCAGTTTGTGAGTAATAGATTTCTTATTTCTTAGGGTTAAAAATAGACCACCAGTGTGCATGAATCAAAATTATATATATTTTTTGTCAGATCGGCAAAAAAATATATATATTTTTGGTGTGCTGCAGGATTTTAGAAATTGATGTGTACAAGAGATGAAAAAGGTTGAAAATCACTGTTTTATAGGAGTTGGCAATCCATTTCTGTTCTAGAAAAAGGAGTGTTGATTGTGACAGGGGAAAGGAGACAGTTTTCAGGCTGATTCCCAAAGTAGCATTCACTCAGTAGATATATAGCTGTTCACTCTCCAGACTGGACCACACTTTACATTTCCAAGTCCAAGGGATAGGGTGGAGGCAAAAGCAGGACGAATTAGAGAGCTATCTGCTTAATTTCAGGTAGCCCTATGATGGACTCCTCTTGCATTTTTAATCCTTTTTTGTGTGTGTGTACATAGAATAATGTTGGAGACACTCTAGTAGGATCTGAAGCATGAAGCTATTTCTCCAAAAAGGTGGGTACAGAGGTGTGGAAAAGTGATCAGTGCTTCTGAGGGAAATCATTTTAGAATAGTTGAAAAATGTTAGGGGAATCTTGCCTGACAAAAGAACATTTTGGGGAGTTGTGTCTTCTTCGAGCGAGTGTGTTCTTGGGAGAGGGGGTCCACATTTGCTATTCAAGAGAATGTTGAGTTGGGGGAGGCAGAGAGGGATAGCACATTTCCTAATTCCTAATATTTTACAAACTGCTCTAGCCAGATGAATGTCTTATGGTCCCCCAAACATGCCATTTGCTCTCTTCTTCAAGTCTTTGCATAGGCTCTGCCTTTGTCTAGCTAAAATACCCTCACTTCTCTCTCCTTGCCTGGGTAATTCCTACTTATTACTCAGTCCTCATATTAAATAGCCCCTTCTCAGGAAGACATCTCTGACTCCCTTCCTTTAATGACTGAAATGGATGCCCATCTACTCTGCTCCTAAAACATCTTAGCATACTGGGTATCCTAGCATTCACTTTCCTCAGTTGTTACTGCTTGTCTATGCTACATTGGAGGACAGCTTATTTTATTAATCATGATATTCCTACATTAATACAAGTGGTACACAGTAAATATAGAGGAAATATCCAATAAATTAATGCATGGGAAAATCATGAACCAATGACCTTTGGGTGGAATGAAGGAGATAGACAGGACTGCTGACTTACTATTTTTTTCAATTTTCCATGATC
>NW_005875410.1:10234-12358 GCF_000147115.1 Myotis lucifugus | reverse complement strand
TTGCCTCAGGATTCTAAGTTCCCTGAGAGCACGGAGAATGTCCTGATGCTTCAACATTTGCTGAGCTGAACCTAAGATAATATGGCACACACCATTCCCACCACCACTATTAAAAGATGTAGCGGTGTCTCATCTGGAATACTCTTAGTTTTCAAAGAGATACTAATATTCTGGGAACTGTAAGAAAACAGTGAAAACAATATATACATCCACTCATAAATATTGCCACCATCCAGCCAATTATAGACTCCTTGATTTGAATCATATTTCTTCATGGACCTTTTATCATGTGACATCCCACTTGCATTTGTTTAATGAAAGCAATACCATCACCTCTCACATGGCATTTCTACTGTTCTGTAGTTAAAGCAATTTGGGGTAACATGTTTCCTTTGGCTCCAGGAGATGGACTGGCTTGACTTATCACTGTGATGCCTGCTACTTTCCTGATTTTACTTTGGCTATTGGAGGACTTGCGTCTAGATAGATTTGCCATCTTAATTACTCATAGAACAGCGGCGGGGTCCTTGAATATGAGCAAACAATGATTCCATGAAAAATAAGACTCTGGCTTGAGGGTGTTTTCAGTGATGGGACAGGTCAGCAAAGCATTCAGGTGTATAAACAAGAACTCAGAATTTAGGAAAGAACTTAAGTAAACATCAAACAGACAAACAAAAACTAGGCCAAAAATTGGAGCAAGACAGATAAAGAACTGAGACTTCCTTTCATCAGAATAGTTATGGGCTGTGGCCGTTCCCCAAGTGAGGATGAAACCAATTGAGAGCCTAATCATTCAGATATCATAAGAGTTTATGATGGACCCCTATTAAACTATAGCAAGCAGTTTTACTATTAAACCATAATAAGTAGTTTATAGTCCTCTTTCTAGAACAAGGGGTTATTCATATATTTATAGCTTCTTTGACATATTCAAAAGGTGCTGAGTTACAGAAACTCTTCAAGTTTATGTAAACACCTAGATAGGGCAAGCCCTATTATTGTGTGAGCTTTGTGCTCAGAGTGAATACAGCCAAAATTATAAACAGCAACACTGTTTATCAGAAATTAAGCATCTGATTTATATTACATTATTTAATTCTTACAACAATCCCATGAAAAAGTATTATTATGTCTGTTTTATTTTTGAAAAAATGGAGACTAGCCGAACCGGTTTGGCTCAGTGGATAGAGCGTCGGCCTGTGGACTGAAGGGTCCCAGGTTCGATTCCGGTCAAGGGCATGTACCTTGTTGCGGGCACACTCCCACTGGGGGGTGTGCAGGAGGCAGCTGATCGATGTTTCTCTCTCATCGATGTTTCTAACTCTCTATCCCTCTCCCTTCTTCTCTGTAAAAAATCAATAAAATATATTAAAAAAAAGGAGACTAAAAGAGGCTAAATAATATATCTGAGGTCACATAGCTGGTGAATAGGTGAGCTGCGACTCAAATAATCATGTGATAGTCGTGGTTTAATAAAGCATCTATATTAATTCCTGCTTTCAGCAGAAGACTTTTATTATTTATGCCTCTCTGCCATATAGTCTTATCATCACTTTCATCTTTCCATCTCAGTATGGGACAAGGATAGTGTCCAGACACAATTTTTAAAAAACAGTACAGGATTTACACACATTCATGCACACATACACAACGCATATTCAAAATATGATTTGGAGACCTTTCCTCAGAATATAGGAACTGGGCTGTCCCCTAGAAACTCAAATAACAATACAGATAAACCCTATATACACATTCAAGCAAAAGGAGGTAGAGCAAGTAGTATGAAAACAAAAATTGATTTTTTAAAAAAATCTATAAGCTACAATATTCAATGAGCCACGGTGATAATATTAATACAGATAAGTATAAAGGATTTCCCCCTAACAATCTTTATTTCAAGACAGGTCCTTCAGCCTAGCAAAGTATATATACAACAAAGCATTCAAGATTAATATCTATAATATTTTCAAAGAAAGAGGAATTTTCCCTGACATGTCTTTTCTCCCTTAAGGTCCCAGAAGAGAGAGAAAATGATATACCCTGCAGTTCCCTACTCAATCACACTTAAATTCCCATGACTAACTCCCCACAAATATTTCTGGATAAATCATTCTGCATTTC
>NW_005875410.1:0-10134 GCF_000147115.1 Myotis lucifugus | reverse complement strand
AATGGCACTTAGAGATTATAGAGACATGCTAATATATTTTGATGAATAAGGTACCCTGAAATAGTGGCTGGAAATGTAAAATACTTAATCCAGTCATATATCAAATACATATTTTACATAGCCTAATCCTTTTTATATGCTCCCTAAAAATACAGTGCTATTGAAAGTGAAATAAGGATGCTATGAAGACATAGTTGATACTAACCTAAAACTGAGTCATTGGACTAAATCGACTCCCCCCCCCTTGTATGTAAAAAGAAATAGGGTATTTCATTCATTTTAATATCCATTCAAACACACTTGCTGGATTCTATGATTTTAGGTAGACCAGTGTTGTACACACTTTAACGTACATACAAAGGTCCCTGTCACGTCATAATCGCAGATTGGGTTTGTGGGTGGGGTTCAGAATTCTGCATTTCTAGTAGGAGCTGCTGATGCTGGTCCATGGACAACCCTTTAAGTAGAAAAAGTCTAGGTCGGAATTATCCAGCTGTAATTCCTGTAGTGATAGAAATGTTCTATGTAATTTCTTCCCAATATGGTAATCACTAGCCACATGTGACCACTGACCACATGAAATGTGGCTGGGGTGACAGAAAAAAAATTTAAGTTTATTATATGAATTCTAATTATATAGCCACATGTGGCGAGTGGCTACATTATTGGAAAGTGCATCTCATAAAGAAGAACAAGCTCACCATATAAGGGAGAAGATATTTAATTAGATTATTGAGATGTGATATGTTCAATCCTAACAAAATGACATGGATGCATAAAAGAAGAAGAAATGAAGGGATGAGTGTCATGCATGAGCAAGTTTCAATTGAATAAACTGCTCTTCAGTCCCTCTGAGCTCACATGTAATGTATCTACAGTAGAGCAATAAAGGCAGATATAATGGAAGAAGAGGATGGTGTGTTGAATTTTACCTTGTAAGGCTCGGGATTAGCTGAGACACCTCCTCTACATACAGACTTTTGTCAGGGTTTCTGCATTGTAAAATTCTATAATTATTTTTAAAATATTTTTATTGATTTCAGAGAGGAAGGGAGAGGGAGAGATAGAAACACCAATGATGAGAGTGGGTCATTAACTGGCTGCCTCCTGCATGCCCCCTACTGGGGATTGAGCCATCAACCTGGGCATGTGCCCTTGACTGGAATCAAACCCAGGATCCATCAGTCTGCAGACAGACACTCTCTCTGCTGAGCTAAACTGGCTGGGCCAATTCTATAACTTTAAGTTAGAAGGACTAGAAGATGAGGCCATCTCTGCATCAACCTGATTATAATAAAATCCCATGGGAGAACAAATGGAAAAAGCAACTCTCATAGGAAAAGCTGGTTGAGACATACTAGTCTCCCATTCCAAGGAAGAAATAAGTTGGTGTGATAGTTAGCCAATGTCTGACCTAAAGAACCACATCAAATTGTCATGACAACTGGTGGTCTGGAGTCTGGAAGTATCCATCTGCTCTTGCTGACACTCATTAATAGACCTCCCGCTGTGCCTGCTTTTGCAGGAGAGCAGAGCAAGACAGGGAGGGGGAAATGCAAGGGGTATGTGTGGCTTGTTAATAGTTCTCATGATTCATTCTAATTTTGAGCTTATTTGGCATGAAAACAATAATATTCCATGTCATCACCACTGTTGTTTGAAATACACACTTTTCCCCTCCTTGTACACATTTCAGAAAGAATGAGCCACATAAACGGATGAACAAAAACAAATGTAGAGACAGAGAAGCATCGATCAGATGCTCAAAACTCAGAGCGAAGATAGGGGAAGGTGGGGATGAGGGGGAGAGATCAACCAAAGGACTTGTATGCATGCATAGAAGCATAAACGATGGATATGGACAACAGGGGGTGAGGGTGAGGGCAGGATTGGGGGGATGAGGGGACATTGGGGGGATAAGGACACATTTGTAATATCTTAATCAATAAAGAGAAAAAAAAGAATGAGCCAATCATTAACATTCCCACAGTTCTGAGTCTATTTCATTTCCTTCCCCTAAGTTATTGCTGACTTGAAGATAAATTTATCTCCCTTTTTGTTTTTTGTTGTTTCATTTTTCAGTTAATGGGGGAGAAAGAACTTCATAGTAACTATGGTAACAGAGATGCTTTTCCCTCTTTCTCCCTTTCTTTTCCTATAGTTTGGCAGATATTCAGATTTGGGATATGAAAAATCTCAAAGGTTGTAACAAATTTATCATTAAAAATATAACCCCAAACAATTTTTCTTAAGTTTTAATAGCTATGAAATACCTATTAGAAGAGTAATATCACAGCCATATATATGAACTACAGAATGTTGATGTAAGTGTTCAAAACACCATTTTTATTGTCTTATGTTTTATAAAATAGGAATGGGTTACATTCTTCCTAGAAGATAGATCCATCTTCATTTAATTAAAGCACCATTCTTATCAAATAAACTCCTATTTAAAACTTTGAATAACTCAGTGTTGCTTATCAAATCAGTGCTGGATAGCATACCTCTTTATTCCCAGGCATGATCTGAACCCTACTAATGAAAACCATTATTCAACACACGCCCCTTATCTTGCCTTATGTTCCTGTCCTTTATAATTTGTAGCCTGTGTTGTTATCCTCATCTCATTCTCTCTTTCTCCTCTATGTTTTCTTTCTCTCTTCCTAGCCTCTTAATTCTCACTCAATTACCAATATATATATTCTTGGGCATCGCAGCTAAACTTCCAGCTAATTTCAATAACATACTTTGATCCATTCTCATATATTTTGCACCATCAACTCTAATTAGCCTTTATAAAACAGATTTGTAACACCCATACTTTCAATTGTTGCAGTTGTAATTTTCCAGCACCACTCTGAAAGACGTGAACAATAAATATGCCGTATGCTTGGGGTACAGGGGTTATCCAGTTGGTACATGAATCCAACATTTTCGAAGTAGCCTGTATGTGTGTGCCATTCTCCACTCACAGTCCCACCCTCTGATACACACCTAATGAGAGAAACAGAAGAATAAAGAGCTCTGATTATTCACAAATGCCCCAGGATGGTTCCTTGCAGAATCCCAAGGATCTTCTGTAGTTTGATTCTGTTTGTTCATTTGTGTGGTTCTGGTTGATATTGCCGTTGTTTTGATGAAGGTCTGTCGGATCTGTTCTGTTCAAATGAATTTTTGTTCCAATCTTTCTGCTTTATTTATTTATTCCTTCATAATGAACATATAGAAAATGCATTATCTGTACCATTTACCATGCTAGAGGATTCAAGAATTATAATAAAATAGATGATTTCCCTACCCTCGAAAACTGTGTCTAATAGAGAAGACCCAAATGTAAGCAATTAAAAACCAATATGAGAGACCAAAAAGACATGACAACTGAACGCAATATTTGTTCACAGTCCTGGAATGTTTGCAATACTGAAGCTACAAAAATAAACTACAAATGACATGTCTGGAACAATTGGACAAGAATAATATGGTAGATTAAGTAACATGATCGTGTCGTATTAAATAGCCTAAACTTGACAGCTATTGTAGGTATGAGTCAATGGGTAAAAAAGCATGGTAAATGCAATCTATTCTTAAGGAATAAAATATACATATATTCTTTTTGTTAAAAGTATTGATATGCGTGTTATAAAATATATAGCACAAAAAAAAACTATAAAACACATGTAGCAAAATGAATAAGATTGGTGAATGTGGTTAAAGGGCATATGGGAGTTCTCCAAATTATACTTGCAACTTTTTTGTAAATTTTAAATTATTTAAAAGTAAAAAGAAAATCGAATTATATCGCACAAAATAGGTTTGGTTCGGGGTGCCCTGGCCATAGCGAGGAGAGAGCCTAGCTGTGCTTGGTAGGATAGAGGAAAATTTTGGTAAAGAAATGCCTGACATATGATTTTAAAAAGTGACAACTCCACATTAAATATAAATAGAATTGAGGCTAAAGGCAGGGCTGAAAAACTATAGGGATACTATTGTATAATTTATAAATATAAATTATATATTTTACTAATTTATGATTATAAATTATACATTTTACTCCCCACCCAATAAAACAAAAACAATGGTTAGAGTTTAATTATTATTATTCCCATTAGTTTTGAGAAAAGGGGTAATTGTAATTATATATATGTATATATGTGTGTGTGTGTGTTTGTATAATTTATAGAGGATATTTAATATTTCCTTGGAACAGCCTTAATTATGAAATACAAAAGTGATCGAAAAGCAAGAATAAAAAAAATGTAAAAACACAAAAATGAGAAAGCTGCCAAATTTTCAAAATTACTCATGTTGCAAATGGGAAACCACTGGTTTCCTTCAGCTTCTTAAGGAGATAACAGCATGAGCTATATTATAGAACGCTGGTTCTTTCCTAGGAACTCCACAAGCACACTTTGCACAATACTCTATTTAGTCCTCACAAAAGCCCTTTTACATCAGATGCATGAAGCTACATCTGTGCAAACAGATGAAATGCAGTCCCTTCTCCCAGGTCAAGGATGTAGGACATGGCCGGTGTGGGATTCCAACCCTGGCAGCCTGGCAACAAAAGCCTCTGAACTTGACCATGCCCTTGTAAAGAGAGTGATGCTAAGTCTTAGGAATTAACTTTAAGTTGCCAAACTTTTGATATAAATTGAATATTTATTTATAAAACACCTGCAAAATAATATTATTCTGGTTTTTTATGTGAGAGAACAGGAACTCAGAGTTTGAAAACTTGCATAACATTAGCCTGAATTTTGATTTACTCTGTTCTCTCTGGCCTCAAAGCTTGCAGTAAATTTTGCTCTGCCTGTTTCCCAATCAGTTCTCAGAAATCCCTACTTTTCAACTGGCATCCTTCATTCATGACTCTAACTTCCCCCAGGGGTTTCCAAACTGAATCATCACTGAGCATAGAATATGGTGTTGCTTAATTAGCCATCTACTGCTGAGAGAAGGTCTCAGCAGGTACGTGTGAAAAACAGATAGTTCATATATATCATTTTCTTGATTTCTAGCTTTAAAACAAAGAATTGTGGGCTCTTTTATAGAAGCTTAGTCAGAAGCAATAAAATCTAATTCTGCCCATCACTTAATCCATTGAAATTGAGTGATAGCTCAAAAACAGACTACACAAATGGTGCCACACTGGTCTCTTTTCTTTTATGCTATCTCAATTGAATTTTCTCGGTGAGCAAATTAAAAAAGGATTTGCTAAGTACCAATGCCCCTGACTCCTTGTGGGGTTAAAACAACCACACATACACAAAACAAAACAAAAACAAACAAACAAAAAACACCCAGCTGCACTGTTTCTGCCTTTGTGAGGATCAATGCTTAGGGGATTTGCAATGAAGGGACCTCATGAGGCTTTTGATGAGTTGGTGGACAGGGGAGTCCGGCTGGTGGCTCCAGAGCTAGATTGGCTCCTGCAGTGTCTGCTCACAGGAGTAAAGCAGTTTTTCTTTCTTCTTTCTTCTTTTTAAGTTAAGTTAGTGATGATGACTCAAAAGCTGCCCATCTATCCTTAAACGGAGTAAGATGATATTTTCTCACTGTCATTTTTAATTATGGTCCTTTTTTCTCACCCCCATAATCCCAGCTTCACAATAGAATAGATATTTTGGCTCAGTTGCATGGGGGCTATACTCTTTGTCTTTGGTGATAATCTAGGTCGCTTGTTTGAGTTACTCTGCCTGTTCTAGTTCATATGGAGCTAGGGATAGAATTCCTGTGCTCAGTTCCCTGGACTTCCTCACTTCACTCTGGAAAGTATCCCTTTCCCAGGACTGAGAGTGGACAAAACAAATTAATCAGCAGCCAGTAAAAGCATGCTTACTATTCCTCCCTCCTGAAATGGATGCTATGGTATGCATGGACATAGCTAGAGGGATCCCAGAGAAAATGCTGTGGTCTACTTGGTTGAATCCCCTATAATCCAGCAGATGAAAAGTTAATGCCTGCTGAGGATTCAGGTCCCTGATTCTGTTCCTGTTTGGGAATCAGTATTGCTTTCTGTAGTTATTGTTTGATGAGTACTCATGGCTTCCTGCTAAATATTTGAATATATCACCCTTTCCTCTTCCATATCTGTCAGGTCTTTATGCAATCTACACTGACAATTCATCCAAAGACACCTTTACATTTTGTCTTTGAAAACCTCAAAGGACATATAATGAGTTCATTTATCTTTGAAATCCGAAGTCTAGTGTAGTCCACAAAAACATGAAATATATGAGTTGCCCACTAGGAGGTTAAAGTTTGTTCCTTTTTGGACAGAGGAAATTGTGAACATTTTGAATACCTATTCTGTATCAGGCACTGTTCTATGCACTTTATAAATGTGACTACTCACACCTGCTCTGTGAAGTAGATGCAGATGTTTTCCTCCCTTTTCAGATGAGGCAACTGAGATTCAGGGCGGTTAAGTAAAATGCCCAGAGCCACACTGCTAGTGAGAGGCTAAGCTGGAATTCAAACCCAGGCACTCAGGGCTCACAGCCCTCATTAACCTCTGTGCCACACCGCAAAAAGTTAGAAACACGCCAAAAGTATGGCACTAGGCTTTCATACAGAGGGATTACTACACAGCATGCTGGCGAGAAGGTGCGGGCTTGCAGTTGCTCTTACATACCATGCTAATTTTTTTTTCAATTGGTGTGTTTATTGGGGTTGACTTTCTTTGGAGGTTGGAGAGATTTCATCCTCCTTCCTCCCATGCAAAATATCAGCTACATCTTAAGTTTTGTGATGATGGAGGTGATGGTTTTTACAATTTAAAGATAATCATAGTATCTCAGCAATGAATGTATTTTAAAGATAATCTATTCTATTTTCTAACTGGTCAAAACCACACAACCTAACTCTCTTTTACAATGCAACAACTGGGTCATTATCACCATAGCAGTGACATCTGTCAAAATATATCAAGCAAGGGATGTGCTATTTGGGTTATAACATGTTTCTTTCACTGTTCACAACTACCCTATGTGATAGTTATTATGACTGTCCCCACTCTATAGACGACAAACACCTCAGAAATGTTCGTGTTGCCCAAGGTCACACAACTTGTAAGCAGTGGACCCAGAATTCCAAACAAAGTTGTCTAATCCGTACTCTGCCATTCATCACAAAATAGGTTTGGTTCAGTGGTTCTCAAGCATAGTTAGTGGAACACTGGGAGTTCCTTAGACCATCTCAGGATTCCACAAGGTCAAAAGTATATTTATAATGATAGTAAGACACTCTACCTTTTTTTTATTTTATTTTTTTCGCTAAAAGTATTACAAAGGGTATTACATAAGTGTCCTTTTCCCCCCCCCCAACCCTTGACAAGCCCCTGCCCTCCCTTACCCCCCAGTGTCTTATGTCCATTAGTTATGGTTATATGGATGCATACAAGTCCTTCGGTTGATCTCTTACTCCCCTCCCTCCTGTCCCCCAACCCTCCCTGGCCTTCCCACTGCAGTTCGACAATCAGTTTGAGGCAGCTCTGCCACTGTATTTATTATTGTTCGAAAGTTTGTAATGGTCTTAATTATCCACGAAAGAGTGAGATCATGTGGTATTTTTCCTTCATTGACTGGCTTGTTTCACTTAGCATAATGCTCTCCAGTTCCATCCATGCTGTTGCAAATGGTAAGAGTTCCTTCTTTTTAACAGCAGCATAGTATTCCATCGTGTAGATGTACCACAGTTTTCTAATCCATTCCTCTACTGATGGGCACTTAGGCTGTTTCCAGATCTTAGCTATGGTGAATTGTGCCCTTTTCATTGACATTTTCATGGATGGTGCAAAAGCAGTTGTGGGTAAAAATGATGAGTCCTTAGCAGGAACCAAGGCTACGGTAATACACTAAATTAGTGTTCACTGTATTTCAAACTCACATGCTGATAGCAAAACAATGTCCATTTCATGCAAGATCATCATTTATGAAGCAGCAAATATAATTAATTTAACTTAATCTTTGCATTTAATACATATTTTAAATATTATGTGATAAAAATGTGAAATACAAATAAAGTGCTTGCTTTACATAAAGCACATTGGTTGTCTCGAGTCAGAACTCTTGTACAATTAAGTTGTGAGCTGAACCAGATGCTTTTTCATAGAACCCATTTTCATGTGACAAAACAACTGACAAACTACAATTTTCATACTTGGCTACTTGGCAGGCATTTTCTCCAAAGTTAATAAAGTGAGCCTGCCACTTCAAAAACAAAACCAAACAACAACAACAAAAACAACAACAACAACAACAAAAAACCTGACACAAAGTGTGAGACATACTAATTTGATTTTTAGGCAAATATGTGAATTATGAAAGATTGTTTCCCATCAACAAGTTTGGCAGTTTCCCAATATTTAAATAATTTTCTGACTGAATAGATTATATTGTTTTAATATCTATATATACACTGAGTGGCCAGATTATTATGACCACCTGACATTTGTAGGCAAATTAGCTATAATTTCATACTGAAGTTGCTAGATGGCTATACCATTATAAATAGGGAAGCAGGTCGTTTACCACAACAGAAGTGATTTTTTTCTGAAGATATGGGTAAACAACGTGATTTAACAGCCTTTGAATGTGAGATATATATATAGTATAAGAGGCTAAGTGTCTGTCCTTCCCTCTGACTGGTAGCTATGATGCACACTGACCACCAGGGGGCAGACACTCAATACAAGAACTGCCATGATGCACACTGGTCATCTATAATAATAAAAGCATAATATGCTAATTAGACCAGAGAGCCAAATGACCTTCCAGACGTCATCCAAGATGACATTCTGGATGAAGCCGCCGTGGGGGCAAGGCAGAGGCGGTTAGGGATGATCAGGCAGGCAGGAGAGCAGTTAGGGGCAATCAGGCAGGCAGATGAGCAGTTAGGGGCAATCAAGCAGGCAGGCATAGTGTTTAGGGAAGATCAGGCAGGCAGGTGAGTGGTTAGGGGTGATCAGGCAGGCAGGCGAGCAGTTAGGGGTGATCAGGTAGGCAGGCAGAGTGGTTAGGGGCAATCTGGTAGGAAGGGGAGCGGTTAGGGGCAATCAGGCCAGGCAGGCAGAGGCTGTTAGGGGCGATCAGGAAGGCAGGGGAGTGCTTAGGGGTTTTGACAGCAAATACTCAGAGAACTGTTGTACTATATTATACCAACCTCTGTCACATGCAGGTTTTTGTCTCTTTAACTGTATACATCTGGTGACATGTAATTCACTGCATCTTATGAAATATCATTTTATTTAAAGGTAATCAAATTATATAATTGACTCCTATTCATTGGTCCTGGTACCATGCTCTGGAATCGTATGAAGAAAAGCTAATACCTCTTCTTTAAGACAGACCTTAAAAATAATTAGACTGATAGAATACTAATTTTAAAATATATTATGCATTTACCAATCAATACTCTCATCTATTATTTATGTTTCTATCTTCTTCACAAGGATATTGAGAGATTTTTATCAAATGTCTTTCTGAAATGCAGCCATGGAAACCATCTTTTCCTAACCTGTCAATAATGGAACCCTAAAGAAGAAAACTCCAAAGTAAGTGAGCCGCCAGTTCTTCTCAGAGAAGCCATATTGGCTTCTGTGGATTACAAATCCCTGCCCTGACTCCTCACAGACTAGCCATGTTGGAAGCTGGGATGAGATCTAACACATTTACTAGAGGACTATGGCAACCAAAACTAAAATAAAGTAATTTTAGTTGGCTAAGTATTTCTGAATCTGCGTTATATGTTGCGCATATGAATGTATCTGATGCCCCTGGACTGCAGCACCACCTTTAATAGAACTGTTGGGGAAAATATTGGTCTTGGAAGTAAGCACCTCCTGCTCTGCTTCCATTGAACTTGAAAATGCTGGGCATGTCTAATCATTTCTGGTTTTAAATTTACTAAATTATGAAATATAAAACTTGAGTTAGATGATAATGGATGTCCCTATCAGGTCTTATATTTGATCCTGGCCATAGATTACATATAATCTATTCATAATCATTTGGGTATTAATAAAAGTTCCAGATGGATTATTGTCTCTCTGAAATTTTCAAAGCACCCATGAAAGTCACTTGCTTATGACAAAAAGTAATTTAAGAAATATCCAACCCTTCTCAATGAACAGGC
>NW_005875409.1:0-12263 GCF_000147115.1 Myotis lucifugus | reverse complement strand
TTCTTATCACTCCAGAAAGAGAACCCATTTGTCTAGATTCTTGATAAGTGTCTAGAAAAATATCTAGATAAATGAAGCCATATATGGAGTAAGGAACAGATAATAAGTAATTATTTCATTTAATTGCTCTTCACATTTACAACTCTTGATCCACAATTCTGAAATCTCAAAAGCTTTGAAAAGAACAACAGAATAGATTTTATAATAACTCATTCAGTGGCAAAACCTGTCCTTCCCTCATTCAGTTTTGGGCAAAACCAGATCTGAACTGACACGAGGCTCTTTGTGCTCTTTCTTTATCCCACGTGTGACCAGCCATGTGTTCTGTTACAGAAGCATGAATATTTTTTTGTTATGGAGGTGTACCTGATTCAGTGATGGCGAACCTTTTGAACTCGGCGTGTCAGCATTTTGAAAAACCCTAACTTAACTCAGGTGCCGTGTCACATATAGAAATTTTTTGATATTTGCAACCATAGTAAAACAAAGACTTATATTTTTGATTTTTATTTTATATATTTAAATGCCACTTAAAAAAGAAAAATCAACCAAAACAATGAGTTTGCGTGTTACCTCTGACACGCGTGTCATAGGTTCGCCATCACTGCACTATATTTTATGATGTTGCCTGTATAGAATATGAAGAATTCAAGTCCTAAAATGTATCTGGCCCCAATAACTTTTGGATAAGAGATGGTAGATTTGTAATAATGCCTTCAGTTGACATTTTGTTCTATTTGTCCTGCATCAAACTGATTTGAGTACCTTCTACTGCTTGGCGCTCAACTCCTTGAGGGAAGGGATGCTGATATGCTCACCGTGTACAATAATAACCTTACATATTGGCTTATTTAAAATAGTATCTCCCTAGGCCTATATTAGTCAGGGTTCAGAGAAACAGAGCAATTTGTATATTCATATATACATATACATATAATTGATTTATACTTGGAGTTGACTCACACTATTATTGAGGTGGAAAAGTCCCACATTCATTTGTTTGCAAGCTGGAGACCCAGGAAAGCTGGTGCAGTAATTCAGTCTGAGTCTGAAGGCCTGGGAATCAGAAGCACCCGTGCCCAAGCACAGCAGAATATGGATGTTCCAGCTCAAGCAAAAAGAACAAATTTGCCCTTCCTGTCTTTTTATTCTGTTCAGGGCCCCACAGATTGCATGATGCCCAGCAATCTCAGGGCAAACTCCTTTACTCAGTTCACCAATTCAATGCTACTCTCTTCTGAAAACACCCTCAGAGCCACCCTCATAAATGATGTTTCATCAGCTGCCTGACATCCCTTAGTCCAGTCCAGTCAACAGATCAAGTTAACCATTACAAGGCTCCACATCAATCTTAAGAGGGATGCAGGGCCTACCATCCCATTATAAGGACAAACAACCTGAGCCAAGTCATTGAACCATCACAGTGCTCAGGGAGAGCCACAGTTAGTGCTTGGTGTTTAGTAAATTGAACGTTGATTTAAATTGAGTTGAGCTAGCAACTTAGTTTGTTTGTGTGTTTTTCCCCCCCTTGCAAATATAGGAGTGTGTGGTGGTCAAAACCAGAAAATATTTAATAAAGACATAAAATATGTAAACATTTTCTAAATCCCATGATCAAACATAAGAGTCAAGGCATGGCCTGGCTGGTGGGTTCAGTTGATTGGAGCATTGTCCCGTGTACCAAAAGGTTGCAGGTTAGATTCCCAGTCAGGGCACATACCCAAGTTGCAGGTTCAATCCCCAGTCGAAGCGCACACGGGAGGCAACTGATCGATGTTTATCTCTCATGTCAATGTTTCTCTCTCTTTCTCCCTTCCTCTCTCTAAAATTAATGAAACACATATATCCGTGGGTGAAGATTTTTAAAAAAAGAGTAACGGGATGCACATTTTATTTATTAACAGAGGAGTCATCTTTAAGTGTAAAGATGAGTGTATAAGGGTAAGATTGTACTAAATTGTGATTCTAAAATGTTTCATTCTATTTTTAAAGAATTAATACAGTAGTTGCCCTCATCTTTGTACACTTCCCTCAAATAACAAATAGTCTTTCTTAGAGGAGAGGTGTGTGGGAGGTGGGCTTGGGAAAAAGGGTGATCCCATGTCAACCTCATTCCCTCTCTAGCAGCAGAGTCTTCAGGGGACCACACACAGCACTCACCATCCTCTTCACCCCAAGCTGGGTCCCAAGCTTCCTTCTCTGACTGCACTGTCTTTCAGGGCATATTGGATGCCCAGTGTTTTCACAAGGGGACTGTCATTTTTCAAATGCAAGTGTAAGTGAGGGAAGAGGAGTGAGAACAAAGCGGCCTGGTTTGGCTGCAGTCCTAAATTGCTCTGTGCAAGCCACGCGACGTCTCTGTGTCTGCTTCTCCATGTGTTAAATGAAAATTGTCAAACTTGTCCCACACCAAGTGGCCATGGGTACACGATAACTGATGCTTCTAAGAGTGCTTTGAAAATTGTATATTTAATGCAAGTGAAGTATTGGTTGAATGCATTGAGTTGAATGAAATATGTTTCCACAAAAAACTTCTGAAAATAGTTGATAAATTATTCATTGCAGTAAATCATCATTAATATTAATCAAGTAGACACATAGTACGTTGGCCAAGTGCTTAGACTTTGGAGCCAAGCATTCCTGCATTTAGTCTGCATCCTGGCCCTACCACACTGTGACCTCAGACCACACATCAGGCCTCCAAGCAGCATGTTCCCATTTCATAAAACCAGGAAGGTAGTAACACTTAGGTGGTGAAGAAAAGTGCATATTAATTGGTTGTCAATAAACATGTGTTAAGCTCCCAAAGATATGAAGTGAAAATTCGATTAGCCTTTTCTCTGCTTCAGACTAATTAAAGGTAGAAGTGAGGTGTGGGGAGGGAGGCATCTCTCAAGTGCAAGCAGCTTCTGTACTTGTAGACTTGAAAACAAAACAGAGAGTCTGTGGGGTTTATTGGACTGTGTTCCTTTGAAAATTATTGAATGTCTTTATTCTTTCTAGTGTTAATTCTTTCTAGACATTAATCATGCCTTCCTAGGATTAAAGATGAAAATTGAATTCTTTGTTAAAACACCATGTTCTATACAACGTTTAAGTGAAGATGATAGAAAAGGTGTGGAAAAATGGAATTGTTCCCGAGATTATGGTGAACCAAATAGCAGGAAAAAGCAACAACCACCATCACCTCCAAATACAAAACACCTTGGCTATCCATATTTACTTTTTAAAAATCAAATAAATGTAATAAAAACCGCTATGTTTTGAAAATAATGGTCTTTTTGTAGGAAAGTAAAGGATATCCTTAGAGATAAAAAACAAAATGTGACACAAACCCAGATTAAGTAAGGAGAGGGACCGAGACTGGCCTGAGGCTATTGACCAATCATTAGTGATTTAGAGCTCTTGTTTTAATATTTATTTGAGGAAAAGGAGACAAAACTGAGGGCTCAGGTAAGATATGTTGTCAAATGAGGAACAGTGAACATAAAGCCAGGAACCCTGAAAAGGTACACTCTCAGTGAGAAGGTTGACTGGAAAAAATTGTCCCAAGTAGGCATGCACACTAGAAACATGGTTGTCTTGTCATAGGTCTTAGAGAGAGGAGAAAAATGAAGTCTCCCCTGAGACTTTATAACCATGAGCTATTCCTCAAGTGGGTAGATGATCCTAATTCTCACCACCCACAGGTTTAAAAACCTCCACAGTAAGAATGTATTTTAAAGTGATCCCTGGTTGGAAGTTTCTGTAGGTCCTTCACAGAACCAAGCATGCATTCTCTCTGGAGGAACACATTAACAAATCTATCCTTAAAATATCTCCACAAATAAAATGCCAACAAACGTGGCTGAAGAGGAAATTACAAAACACACAAGGAAACAATTATCATGAGTAATAGCAGTAAATACAACTAGTAGAACTAGACTCACAGATTTCAGTTTTTAGAATTATTTCTAGAGAACATAACATAATATTTTAAAATAATATATTGAAACTAATAAAGAGAGAATTGAAAATATAAGTCAGGAACAAAAGACAGGGGAACTTGAAAACTGAACCAGAACCTTTAGGAATAAAAATATATAACGATTGAAATGAAAAATGTAGTTGTTGGGTTAAAGAGCATGTTAGACAAAGGTTGATAATTAGTAAAGTATAAAAAACATGTGAAATATATTTTTTTTCCAAAATAGTGTACAAAGAAATAGAAAATATCTAAAAGAAGGTAAGAGATATGAAGCGAGTTCTAATGTGGATGTGATCAAAGTTCCAGAAGGTGAAAATAGAGAGGACAGGAGAGAAATTTTTGAAGAAAAAAAAGGCTTAGAACTTTTCCTAATTATTGAAATGCATGAAACTTCATCTTCCAAAATCACAATAAACTCAACACAGGAAAAGAATTTCATACCTTAACAAATGAAAGTGAAACTACATAGCATTAAAGGAAAAGTAATAAGAATTTTTAAAGAAATGCCAGACTTACCTGTAAAGAAATGACAGTTGATTTCTACTGTGCTAAAAAATGGAATAAAGACATAAAGGTATCAGCATAAATTAACATAATATAAATAAAGGTATGATAGGATTAAAATAGTCAAATTTTTGAAAGCCTAATAAAATTGACAAATTTTTATAATATTAATCAAAAGTAAAAGAAAAATGATACAAATTAGTAATATGAAATGAAAAAAATTATTAATAGAGATAGAATGGAGATAAAAGATATAATTATACGTTTCACTCTAGATCAGCAGTTCTCAACCTGTGGGTCGCGACCCCTTTGGGGGTCGAATGACCCTTTCACAGGGGTCGCCTAACACCATCGGAAAACACATATATAATTACATATTGTTTTTGTGATTAATCACTATGCTTTAATTATGTTCAATTTGTAACAATGGAAATACATTCTGCATATCAGATATTTACATTACAATTCATAACAGTAGCAAAATTACAGTTATGAAGTAGCAACGAAAATAATTTTATGGTTGTGGGTCACCACAACACAAGGAACTGTATTAAAGGGTCGTGGCATTAGGAAGGTTGAGAACCACTACTCTAGATGAACCTCAGAAAAATAACAATGATCAAAAAAAAGCCAGCTATAGGAAAATTTATTATGCTACTAAACTATTAATATACAAAATATATATAACTAAGCAATATTTTGTTATACTTATGGTTACATGCAGGTGGAGTGAAACCACAAATGAAAACATGAAAATTGGGAATTATAAATCCAGGATTTAGAATTGTGGTTACCTCTTATAGGAATAATCATGATAATTTGACTAGAGACAAATACACAGAGGACTTCAAGACCTTTGATTTTATTGTATATTTAAAGACACCATGCCCTGCCAGTGTGGCTCAATTGATTGGAGCATAGTCCCATACACCAAAAGGTGGAAGGTTCGATTCCTGGTTAAGACACATACCCAGGTTATGGGTTGGGGCACATGCAGGAGGCCAATCAATGTTTCTCTCTCACATCTATGTTTTCTCTCTCTGTCTGTCTCTCTTTCCCTTCCTCTCTCTAAAAATCAATAAAATTTAAAAACAGACCACCTAATAAGAACATGTTCTACTATCTACTTTTGTTATATTTATGTATTATTTATACATTATATGCTCTTTGATATATATAAAATTTTAAAATAATTTTAATGAAACATCCTGAATAAGTAGCTACATCTGAAAAGTCTAATTGAAGCATACTTACTAGTATGCTTAGATTTAGTTTTTAAAAATATGCCATAAAATCAATATTTTACTTGTATTTAAAATGAAAATATTTCATTTTAGTTTTAGACAATGAATGCTGATAAGTAAGGTTTTTATTGCAATGATATAGATTTAGGTTATTGCTTTAGGATTTCTATTATGTCACACAACACTCAGTCCATAGTGTTGTATCTGTTTTCAGGCAACAATACAACATAGAAATAATACTTGTTTTCACTTATAAACCATGCTACTTGGCAATTGCCTTACTTTAAATCTCTCAAATTCTGAAAATGAAATAAAGCTAGTTATCTCCAATGGATGATTATCAACCTCTTCTTGGACTTACTATTTACTAACAGTAGGAATGTCAATCCAATGAAACATCTTTTCATCCCACCAGCCTATAGCTTTGGATTTGTCATCTTATAGAGTTGGTTGAATATATATATATATATATATATATATATATATATATATATATATATATGTTAGAGGCCCAGTGCACAAAAATTTGTGCACTCGGGGGGGAGAGGGGGTCCCTCAGCCTGGCCTGTGCCCTCTCGCAGTCTGGGACCCCTCGGGAGATAATGACCTGCTGGCTTAGGCCTGCTCCCGGGTGGCAGGGCAGGCCCAATCCCTAGGTGCAGCCCCTGGTCTGGCTCAGAGCAGGGCCGATTGGGGAGTTGGGGCACCGCCCCCTGTCATGCACAGAGCAGGGCGGATCGGGAGGTTGCGATGCCACCCCTAGTCACACTCAGGGTAGGGCCGATTGGGGGGTTGGGGCACCGCCCCCTGTCACACTCAAGGCAGGGTCGATAGGGAGGTTGCGGCGCCGCCCCCTGTCATGCACAGAACAGGGCCAATCAGGGGGTTGGGGCGCTGCCCCCTGTCACGCACAGAGCAGGGTCGATCAGGGGGTTGAGGAGCTCCCCCCTGTCACGCACAGAGCAGGGCCCATCAGGGGGTTGGGGCACCACCCCCTGTCACACACAGAGCAGGGCCGATCAGGGGGTTGGGGCACCGCCACTGTCACATTCAGGGCAGGGCCGATGGGGAGGTTATGGCTCTACCCTGTCACACACAGAGCAGGGCCCGTTGGGGGGGGGTGTTGGGGCGCCACCCCCTGTCACACACAGAGCCGCAGGGCGATCAGGGGTTTGGGGAGCTCCCCCCTATCAGGCACAGAGCAGGGCTGATCAGGGGGTTGGGGCGTCTTCCCCTGGCTCCGCTGATCCCGGTGCTGGGAGGCCTCGCTGCTCCGCTGATTCCGGTGCTGGGAGGCATATTACCCTTTAATTATATAGGATAGAGGCCTGGTGCAAGGGTGGGGGCCGGCTGGTTTTCCCTGAAGGGTGTCCTGGATCAGGGTGAGGGTCCCCACTGGGGTACCTGGCCAGCCTGGATGAGAGGATGATGGCTGTTTGCAGCTGGTCACACCCCCTTCAAGGTGGGGGTCCCCACTGGGGTGCCTGGCCAGCCTGGGTGAGGGGATGATGGCTGTTTGCAGCTGGTCACACCCCCTTCAGGGTGGGGGTCCCCACTGGGGTGCCTGGCCAGTCTGGGTGAGGGGCTGAGGGCCTTTTTCAGGCTGGCGGGTGACTGAAGCTCCCAACCTGTCCTTTTTTTCTTTTTTTTAAATTCTGGGCCAGCTTTAGCTCTGAGGCTTGGATCCAGCTCTGAGGCGTCGGCTGCTGAAAGCAGGTATCTGGTTTGTTTGGGTTCTATAATTGTAACACTGTTGCGTTCCTGCTCACTCCAGCTCTGAGATCCTGACTGGCTGAAAGCAGGAATCTGCGTTTGTTCTATAATTGAAACAATGTTGCGGTCCTGCTGGCTGAAGCCCGGCTGGCTGAAAGCAGGTTTCTGGGGTTTTGTTTAGCTTCTATATTTGTAACATTGTTTCTTAGAGTGCAAGCTCAGAGGCTGGCAAGGCAGGCGGGGAATGTTGGCTTCCTCTGTCACTGAAGCAAGCAAGCCTCCTGTTCGCTTCAAGCTGCCTGGCTGCCGGCCGCCATCTTGGTTGGCAGTTAATTTGCATATCGCCCTGATTAGCCAATGGGAAGGGTAGCAGAGGTACGGCTAATTGCCATGTTTCTCTATTATTAGATAGGATATATATGTGTGTGTGTGTGTGTGTGTGTGTGTGTGTGTGTGTGTAAACATACATATAATATATTAAATCCTTGCCTGAGGATATTTTTCCCATTGATTTTTAGAGACAGTGGAAGGGAGAAAGGGGTGTGTGTGGGGAGAGAGGAACATGGATTAGTTGCCTCCCATGTGCTCCCTGACAGGGGCCTGGGATCAACCTGCAACCCAGGTATGTGCACTTGACCGAGAATCCAACCCAAGACACTTTGGTGAATGGGGCGACACTCTACCACTGAGCCATGCTCGCTAGGGCTGGTTGAATATTTTGATAAATTATAATTATACAAGCAAAATGGCAGGCTACACAGTGGCCCTCGGCCTGGAGACTAAGCAAACTCCTTTGACTCTCTCATTAGGGGCAGCATGTATTAAGCATTTCATTCAGAAAACTGGAATGCTGGTATCCTGAAAATGAGATTGATTTTCCCTTTGAGGATATGTTTTCTTTTTCTGTGTTCCAATGGATCCTTGGTGGATAATGGTTCTTACATTCACATTTCTAAAAATATCCTTTATTTCTCTTCCTTTTGGCCCTCCATTCATATATACAGTTACAAAGCCATCATATTACAGTATGTTTCGTATAATTAATTTACTAGTAACAATTACTTATTTATGTTAACAAAACAGATAAGATATGTATACCGAACACTAATTCTTTCAAGCCCAAAACCCAAAATTAATGTTCAATCATGTAATATTGGGCTACTATCATTTGGTAATTTAGCCAGTCACAAGGAATAACATGTCAGAAGATGATACAAATATTTCTCTGCTGTCTTCATGCTCAGCAAAATCAGTAATAGCTCTCACTTTTTCACATATTCTAAATTATAATTCAGTGTGATGGAAAGCAAATTGGACTGGGGCACATGGTTTTTATTTCGCATTTGTTAACACACTATTTGAAACTCTGCAGACTTTGCTTGGGAAAGTACTTTTTGATTGTGTATATTTCTGTATTCAGGTGATTCAGGGATATTTTTCTAAATGTTCTGTATTCTGAGACATGCCCAATTTCCTTACTTAATAATAAAACAGTCTATGACTCATTGTAAATCAGTAGGGATCCGGCAATAAGGTGCCATACATCACGAAGGCAGTGCAGGCTATCATTGGAGATAATAAGCAGGTGCATTAATATTCATGCTTTATGCAATCCTGGTTGCGCTTCTGAAAATCTGTAGAATACATTCCAAGTTTTATGTTTGCCAGTATATTTTCCAGCGATTTTCAGATAGTTCTTGTAGCAATTCACTCAAGGCATCACTAGGTAATTTAGAAAACTTTCTCCATGGTTTCCATTTACTTAATTATATACTCAGCTAATGTTCCTCTGCGAGTGTGCATATTCCTTTTTGGTTGGACCTAGGAGTCTTTCTTTGTCTCCGCTGGAAGTGCTATTGTGTGAGACTGATTGCATATGCATGTCTGTGTATGTGGTGTGATGTGTGTGGTGGGGTCAGGGGGCAGTGAAAGGGGAAAAAACACATTGCCCTATAAAGTACAGTATTGAAATGGCAATTTAGGCTTTGTTTCCACATAGATGGCCTAAGAGGACAGAAAAGAACATAATGCTTTGTTACAGGGGGTGCAGATGTACCAACAGAACTGGACCACCCCTTAAGGATACACAGGCTGGGCACTGTCCAGCTCCCCCACCTCTGTCATATAATGTGTCAATACCACAAATAAGGCATATGAAAGTGTACTGTTTTTAATCTGTAAAATGTGTGATTTACATTTGTCCTGATTTAGTTCATCAAAAAATAAATTTACAGTAAAGCCAATATAGTATGTACATGGGTCACATGAGTAAGCATGCATCTCAGGCTTAATATCCTTCTTTGAAGTCATATTTGATTTATTTTTTATTTTTTCAGGAATTTAGAAAGACCATCTGTATCTCTTTTAGAATCTTAACGATATATCTCCTGTATCTTTATACCTCTCCAGGGAGTGAAGGGACAGGGTTAGGAGGAAAAGGAATACTCCACTGTCTCTATATTATTACTCCTGCCCCCACTACTACTACCACATCCATCAGCGCCATCGTTACCACTAATTGATGGAGGAGATTTCAGTGGAAGACACTGAGCTACTGGGAGTGTGCTACTTATCCTAGCCTTCCTCATGCTGTTCTTCATTTCCTTTTGTTCATCCATTTATCCTTTCATGCATTCATTTAGTAAATGTTTACTGGGAGCCCACAGTACACCAGGCGCAATACTAGATGATTGGAACATTGTGAGAACAAAATGGACAAAATCCCTGTCATCATAAAACTTATATTCTGGCGGTGGGTACATTTGCAGTGTTAATTCAGCCACTTTAGATTTTTTTTTTTTGCATTTTATAGTCTCCATCTATGTTCAGAGTAGAGGTACTAGAATAGGGATCTTTTAATTTCTCCATATTTTATATGAAGAATTTATGTAACATCAACCTTTGTCTTTCCATATCAGCCTTTGATACATGGAGGTAAAGTTTCAGGAATATAGTAGAGTTTCCCTGACACAGTCTCACATAGATGAAGGATGGACCCCCATCCCAAATTGGTTCAGATGTTTAGAATGATGATGTCACACCTGTACCAAAAGGACATGAAAAGTTTTGTTTCTTTCAGAGTGAAGTTCCTGGGAAGAGCCTGGTTGCTCTCGAACAGGACAAACAGTAATGAGAACACCCATAATCACAGTAAGGGACATCACTGAGTGAGCAAAATGAACTTTCTAAAAGGGGTGCAGACACGAAGACAGAGAAAACCAGTATGTGCATAATTATTTCTCTAAATAATAGAAGTAACAGAAAAGAAATAATTAAGGATTCCAAAAAGACTATATACAGACAATATATCATAGAATTATACACTTGAAACCTTTATAATTTTATTAACCAATCCCACCCCAGTAAATTTATTTTAAAAATGACTTCATAGAATAAAGACTTGAATCTTTAAACTAAAAGGGGATATTGTCCCTAGAAAAGTGACAGACAACAATAGATAAACTTAGCAAAATTATTACATTCAAAATAAAAAGCAAATACTGCAGCACCCCAGAAAATAAAACAAAACAATAAAAGCAAAAAAACAACAACAATAATTTACCTGTAAAGATGGAAAAAAAAAGTCCAGATTCCAGTTTTCTCAGATTCCTCCTTGATATCACTCAGTAGTGTTAAGTGAAGCAATGCCTTCAGTGCTAAGGGGAAAAAGGGGCCTCAAAAATTTTACACTCAGCCTGATTATTAGTCAAAGATACAGAAAATAGACAGTTTGGTTATCAGTCACATTGTTCTAGTGAAGCTTCCTGAAGAATATATTGCAGAACAAAGTTCAGGCGTTGGAAGTAGTTGAAAAACTTTAGCCAATGTACTGGGAAAGGTAATTGAGTCAATTTAATTGTGGGGCTCAGGTTAAAATAAATGCATGGCTTCTGGTTATAGACCAAATATAAAAATACTCCAAAACTCCAACAACATAGAAATGATATATGGTGTAAGAAAATATAATATTTTGATTGTCTCATCTTTTTTAGATAAGGGAAAGGTGGTGTCATTTAAAGATGATAAATAAAATAAGGATCTAGATATTCAAAGAGTTGAAAAATAGGAAAAATAATACAGTAAGTATAATACGGTGCTGGGGGGAAGAAGACAGAGGGAGAAGCAGAAATTAAATAATTGTGTTAATGCTCATAATGGGGAGTAAAATCTAAAGACATAGTAAATACATACATTAAATGAAGTTCCATTATAAAGATAATAATTAGAACAAAATAGAAACCTTTTATATTTTGGAAAAATGCACACAAATGGTATAGTAGAAGATAAAAAAGAAGAAACCACTTAAATAGCTTTATTTGTAGTGATGTAGGATGATGCTCAAGATATATTGTTAAATGGAAAGAAGTTGCAAAATAGCATGCAAGATTATATGTATATGTTTGTTCATTAATATACTTAATGTATATATTATTGTTTATCAATAGAATAGTACTTGTTTCTTTAAATTATATTCCACTAAATAATAGCTGTCTTAAGAGGTAAACTATGTAGCCATAGTTGTTATATTATGACCTTATATCCTCAATATTAATATTTTAATATCACATGCTTAACATAAAACTATATCAAATAAAACTATAGGTGCAGCATATGTATATCTGTATGTGAGTAGCTTATAATCAGGCTAAGACTAGACTGGCAAAATTGGAGAGTACAGGATGCAAATGAATGCTCAGTTATGTTACACAAGCCTTCTGTGAAACCTTCTGAGATTATTGCAACCTTTGGTGGCTGGCCTCCCCTCCCTTTGATTTTTAACAGCAATATCTGACTGTAACACATTTGAACATTATACTATATATTTATCATTTTCT
>NW_005875408.1:0-12263 GCF_000147115.1 Myotis lucifugus | reverse complement strand
CCAACTTTTGGGCCCACCCAAGCTGTTTCCAGTGGCTTTACCGTAGGAATGGCCTGTCCTGAGATTTTTCTAAATTCTCTGAAACAAGTAGCATCTGGGCTCAGCAAGCCCCATACCTCTTGTTAAGTGGCTCCAGGTCTGGCACTAGTAGCAGCTGACCTTAGTCTCACCTGGGCACCGTCAAGCATAATACAAGAAGCAGCCATCTGCAGATTGCTTTGTAGCTTATGCTACACAGGCTGTGGCTGACCTTGGTCTGCATCTCCCAGGAGGCCCCAGAGACAGTGCACCCAGGGGAACAGCTTCATACCATGTTGAAACACCACCACCCAATCACCTCCACAAGCAATACATTCAAGGGGTGGACTCAGTGGGTATCAGATCCCTTATAAGGTAAGTCCTGCTCTGCAGAGTGGGCCTCTGCACAGCTGATCCTCCAAGGTGGTGGGAAGTCGGTGATAAGTAGTCACAGCCCATCCTTGTAGCTGATCAGCCTGGGTAAATCCATCCCATTGACATGCCAACAGCAATCAAGACTCAATTACAACAGAAGGGTGTAACAGCTCACATACAGGGGTGCATCTCAAGTACTCAGCTGGGGTGATCAGGAAGGCTGTGCCACTAGACCCTACAGGACACTTACTGCGTTAGGTTATGTTACCAAGCCTAGGAGATGTAGCAAGTCTACCTAATACATAGAAAAAAACACAGGGAGGTGGCCAAAATGAAGCAACAAAGAAACATGGCCCAAATGAAAGAACAGTACAAAACTCCAGAAGAAGAACTAAACAAAATTGAGACAAGCAATCCACTATAAACTGAGTTCAAACCACTGATTATAAGGATGCTCAAGGAACTTAGTGAAAATCTCAACAGCATAAAAGAACCAGTAAGAAATGAAGAATAGTCTAAGTGAAATAAAGAATAGTTTACAGGGAATCAACAGTACAGTTGGTGAAGCCGAGAGTCAAACTATTAATTTGGAATATAAGGAAGCAAAAAACACCCAATCAGAACAGCAAAAAGAAAAAAAGAATAAAAAAAAATTTTAAAAAGAGAAGAGTGTAAGGAGCTTCTGGACAACTTCAAGCATACCAACATCACATCATGGGGATGCTGGAAGGAGAAGAGAGAGAGCAAGAAATTGAAAACCTATTTGAAAAAATAATGACAGAAAACTTCCCTAACTTGGCGAAGAAAACAGACATACAAATCCAGGAAGTGCAGAGAGTCCCAAACAACAAGACACATCATAATTAAAATGCACAAGGTTAAAGACAAACAGAGAATCTTAAAAGCAGCAAGAGAAAAGCAGTTAGTTACCTACAAGGGAGGTCCCATATGACTCTCAGCTGGTTTTTCAAAATAAACTTTGCAGGCCAGAAGGGAGTGGCAAGAAATATTCAAAGTGATGAAAAGCAAGGACTTCCAACCAAGATTACTCTATTCTGCAAAGCTATTATTTAGAATTGATGGACATATAAAGAGCTTCCCAGACAAAGAAAAGCTAAAGGAGTTCATCACCACCAAACCAGTATTAGATGAAATGTTAAAGGATCTTCTTTAAGAAGAAGAAGACAAAAATATGAACAATAAAATGGCAACAAGTACATATCTATCAACAATTGAATCTACAAATAAAATGAACAAGCAGAATATAAATAGACTCATAGATACAGAGAACTTCTTGTTAGTTTCCAGAAGGGAGGGGAGTTAGGGGGATGGATGAAAAAGATGAAGGGACTAAGAAGTACAAATTGGTTGTTTCAGAATAGTCATGGGGATGTAAAGTAACAACATAGGGAATATAGTCAATAATATTCTAATAACTAGGTGTGGTGCTAGATGGGTGTGGGATTTATTGGGATGATCACTTATTAAGTTATGTAATATCTGGTTATTTGGGTGTACACCTGAAACTAATATAATGATGCATGTCAATTGTAAGTGAAAATTAAAACATGATTAAAAAAAAGATTTTCATGTAACCATCAAGTCTTTTGCCTGTGCTATTAGAGATGCATGTAATGGGGTTGCCTTGCTATTCTGGTTACATATAAGAGAAATCATCTCCAATAAGATGATGCTTGGCCTTCTGAGACTGTGAGGGTCAGGCATTGCTGTCTTTGCTCTGAATAGGACTGAGCTCAGTGGACGTTTGGATTCTCACCATGTTTGCTCAGCCAGACCCCCTTCTTCTAGTGCCTTTGGGGACTCCTCTGCCAGCCCACCTCCACCCCCAGACACAGGTAGACACACCAGGGGAGGGCATCCATCAGCCTACTTTGGCTCAAGGCTGGCATGTGGTCCAAGCAATGTCAGCTAGAATCTTCGTGGGCAGAGCCATGAACTTGAGGGGAGGAATTCTCATTTCCCTGGCACTTCTAAAGGCCTTTACATCTATGATGGGAAAAAACTAGATCCAACTAGAGTCAAGAGGTGGAGAGAGGGACAAAACTCTGCTACACAGACACAGCTGGGCCTAACACAAAGCAGTATTTTGCTTAGCAGTTGGTGAGCCAGAGCGGCCCCTTTTTGCTCCATCTGGTTTCATCTGGGTTTCCATCACTTGTTTCTAAATGAGACCTGGCCAATACCTCTTATCTTGGCTCATCTTCTCAGTTCCCTTTTATAGTAAAAGGTCTTTGCTGCTTTTCCAAGGGTAGGGTGGGGTTTATAGAGACTCAGTCCTAGCCGAGCACAGAGATTCCCTGGCTGTGGTTGAACCCCAAATCCCTGGAGCAGGAATTTGTCCAGAGAATGGAGTCACACAGGAAAATGTGGCTGCTAGGGAATTACCTCTGTGGGGGTGTGGGTAAGTAGGTGGGCAGAGGAATTCATAGTGAGGACCACTGTGAGCCGGGCAGGCACCTTAGAGATGTTTCCTAGGAGCTAAAGAGTCCTTATGTGACGGGTACATTTTTGTGTGGGCAGCAGTAGTCCTGGTGCCACCAATAACTTGGTTCCTTTCGTCTATAGCTACTAGAACCTGTCTTTCACTATGGGTCCCCTCCTCCTGTCTCCTTCACTGGGCCCTTTTGCTATTTTCTTGAGCTCCTATTCTAACCATGGCTCTGCTCCATGGAGACCTGGTCTTCTGGGTGTTTACTGTCTAGTTAGAGAGACCTGACATGTGTATAAAATCCCCATGACACCAAGTGATGAGAACAACAGGTGAGGCCAATAGAGATCTGGGGACAGACACACTCCCAGCTTGGGGAATGGAGACCTCACAGAGGAGGTAGCATTTCAGCTGAGCCTTGAAGGATTGCTAAGCTTTAGATGTTGCAAGTGGAGGGAAGGCCTCAGGGCCCTGGGATGGGAAATCACAAGAGTGTGGGCAGAAAAGAATCTTTGTGGGAAGAGCCGTAAACTTGAGGGGAAGAATTCTCATTTCCCTGGCACTTCTAAAAGCCTTTACATCTATGATGGGAAGAAACTAGATCCAAGTAGAGTCAAGAGGTGGAGAGAGGGACAAAACTCTGTTACACAGACACAGCTGGGACTGACGCAAAGCAGTGTTTTGCTTAGCAGTTGGTGAGCCAGAGCGGCCCCCTTTTGCTCCATTTGGTTTCCTCTGGGTTTCCATCACTTGTTTATAGAGACTCAGTCCTAGACTCAGTGGGGTTGGAGAAGGAATAGGAGATGATGGGATGAGGTTGAACAGACAGGCCAGGGAAGACTGTGGAGGAGGACCTTGAATATCATACATACCTGCACCAGAAGAACTAAGGACCCCCAAAACTCAGGGCTGAGAGGACAGCTTGGAGTAACTGGGCCAATACTGCCATTAGAGGTAGGCAAGCAGGTCCCTGCCCTGGGCCAGGCCTCAGAGGACTCAATGCTTCTGAGTGCCTTCCTCAAAATGTTCTAACCTCTCCTCCATCCCCTTGGATGTCTGGGTTGGGCTGGCAGCACCAGCTGAGCTAGGTGCCCTGAGCCTGCATTGGGCCTGTGTGGTCCATGGTCTCCAGAAGCCTGTTCCTCAAAATTTTTGAAGTCTCACTCTGCCCACTTAGACCAGTCAGAGCTGCCCTCCTAGCAGAATGGTTGAACCAGGACCAGGTGTCATCCTGGGGCCCGGGCATGGGCCCCATTTCCAGGAGGGCAGCCTGGTGAGTGGATTGCTCCTGTAGCCAGCACAGTATTTTTTTGTGGGATCATATAACTGAGTCATTCAGGATACAGGACAAATTCAAGGCTCTGGGCTAATGATGGTCAACTGCCAACTCTTGGGCTTGACTGTGTGTGTGGTCAGGCTTCAGTTCTCACCTGGCGGTGCTCCAACTGCAGCGCTGCCTCGGGTTGACAGCACCTGAGCTGGTGGGGTTGGCAGCAAGGGCTCTCTGGGCACCCTCCCTACCTTTCCAATGGCACTAGTCTCCTGGGTGTTACTTATCTCCTCCCAGGGCTTTCAACGCCAGCTCAACAAGGGACTTTTCCCATGGATGCTTTTACTTGCTGTGATGTTATGGTGAGCATGAATGAGACTGTTCTTTGCACTCTGGCCATGGGCCCTCTCACCTTTCCTTCCTGTGGAAGGCATGGGTGTGGTCAACAGGGAAAGAGATCATATTCTAGGAATTCAGTGATTATGGCCTAAAGAGTTCTAGAGGAGTTATGGTTGGAAATGTGCTGTCTGTGTTTATGCTATAAAGTCCCCAGGCAGGGGCAAATTTAACATGATCTGAAAAGAAATAATTGCACATATTTTTTTGCATACTCTAGGAAGAACCAATGCACTGTGAGTAATAACAGCCTTGCTATCGTTTCCGCTCAGTGAGATTCACTGAGCTAGCCAGGTCGAAAGTCAGGAGGAAGAGATTGGTGAGAAGGCATGGGGGGGAAGTCTCTTTTGGCACCAGATGAACAGAAGCCAGGCACTCTCTGGGCTTCTCCCCTCCCTGACCCCCTGTCACCAGATCTAGCCAGTTCGTCTCAAGCATGGATGTGGGACTGGGATGGGTGGGGCTGCTTCACAGGAGTGTGGCTATCAGAACTTTTAGGGATTTCTTCTTGAGCTGGTCAGATTTCTGGAGATGTCTGTTCCAGTGTCCTGGCTGGGGGTTAGGAACCTGGCTGCCAGTGTGCGGGAGGAAGCTGGGGGGGGGGGCACGTCTCAGCATTTAGCACATAACCCTGCATTGGACCCCATTTTCAGTGTGGTGCCCTGCCCTCACTCTGCCTGCCATGCCAGTTCAGAAAAAAACAACCACCTCCAGTGTTTGTTGGAATGGGATGGGCAGGACCCTCAATCCTCCTGCTTTTGGCTCCACCTTCACCAGTATCCCTCCTCTCGCTCCACTTTCAGAAGTACCTGGTGCCACTGATTCCTGAACCATTTGGCAGTTCTTTGGCTTTAATAGGATATTTCCTTTACTTGCCCCACAGCTCAGGATTGACTTTTTTTTTTAAGTCTGGTACATTGGTTACCTTTTGTCTAGTTGCTTTACAGCTTCTAACATGTTGCTATTGACACTTCTATTCTCTTTTCCTTATGAATTTTTAACCTTAAAAAAAAAAAAGATTTCAGCCTGGCTGGTGTGGCTCAGTGGTTGAGCGTCGACCCATGTACCAGGAGATCACAGTTCCATTCCCAGTCAGGACACATGCCTGGGCTGCGGGCTTGATCCCCAGTAGGGAGCGTGCAGGAGGCAGCCAGTAGCTGATGTTTCTCTCTCATCGATGTTCCTATCTCTCTATTCCTCTCCCTTCCTCTCTGTGAAATCAATAAAAACATATTAAAATAAATTGATTTCAGAAAGCACGGGGGATGAATGTGTTGGCCCGGTCTACCACTGTTAAGCTAATGGAACGATCTCTCTAACATTTAATCTGATCGCTCTAACATTTAAATCTGATTACACCTCCCTTCTGTTCAAAATACTTCCATTGCTCCCCATTGGCAGCAGGATAAAAAAAATAGAAAACTGTGCATGACTTTCTGAAGGCTTTGTTCTAAAACAGAGTTTTTATTGGATTCTATTAATTTTAATGAAACAGGAATCTCAGGACACCTAGAGATAAAGTCAAAAGTTCACTTTTGTTCTCTGCTAAATGTCAATGCTGAACAGTGTTTGGCGCTCACCTGCATCACTTCTGTCCCTTTTTCTCTGGGAAACTTTAAGTGCTGAATTGCTCTGAGCCCTGAGTTGGTCGGAATTGGGGTGCAATGATGGTGTAATGGTGTGTGTGTGTGTGTGTATGTTCACACCTGTGGCCGCAGCCCTGAGCAGCTGCAGGAAATTTCCGGTTTATGTTGCCAGCAGTGAGAAGGCAGACTCTTTTTTGTATTCTTTCTGGGGCATAAATTACAGCTGGTGATAAAACTTGTTCAGTCTCCCTCACCATGCCATCACATTGGACCACACAAATACTTGGCCTTGGCTGCACATTAGAATTACCTGGGAATCTTTTTAAAATCCTGATTTCTGGGCCTCATCCTCCGGAAGTTCTGTTTCTTTGTTACTAATGTTGTGGCCTCACCCCATAACAAAGAAACAGAATTTCCGGAGGATGAGGCCCAGAAATCAGGATTTTAAAAAGATTCCCAGGTGATTCTAATATACAGCCGAGGTTGAGAACCACTGGACTAGAGGGACACGCTTTCCCCCAGATGGATTAGGGTGACACATCCACAGTGTGAGCCCGCAGGATCACCAAAAGGTGGGGGCGGGGGGAATTGGCATCTATTTTCTCTTTTCCCTTAGTGATAACACGAAGGATAGTTATGAACAAGTGAAATTGCGTTTGGTAGACCTTGCTCAAAAAGAGAACGTATTGATCTATTTACTCCCTTGGCAGATAAAAGTGCCATCCTGAGTGGCTCCAACAGAGTGTTAGGACCCAGGGTGATTTTGCTAAGAATCTCTCAAAAAAGGCAATGTAGACTCTTCGTTGTGTCTTTCCTTTGTACTTATCCCTCTTCCCCAAAACAAAACACACTGACTTCCTAGTTCAACCACACGGAACTCCCCGTACTTGCCAGGCAATGGCTTACTTTCTTGAACATGCAGTTTTGCTGTCTGCTCCCTCTGCCTGGAATACCCACTGTAACTTTCCTATTCCAGCTGGGTTAGCCTAGTTGCTGTTTTTCAAACATGCTGGTCATATTCTCACCTTCGAGCCTTTGCATTGGCTGTTCTCCCTGTCTGGAATATTCTTCCGCTCGTCTCCACGTGGCTTGCTTCTCATTTCATTGTCTCCACTCCAGTCCTACCTCTTGGTCATCACCGTCAATGCCCTCCACCCAAAGACCGCCAGGAACCCACCTGCAGTGGAGCGAGTTGGGTTTATTGCTAGATGCAGTGAAGGAGAACATCTACCACAGGGAACTGGGAGCTTCTCAGTATGGGGGCGTCAGGAAGGGCCTGCAGGGTTTGGGCTTGTTTTTGTCTAGATCCATCATGGTCACAGAGTGGCCTTGTCTGGGGTTGATGTTCTGTGAAATGGTTTATATTCAACAGGAGAATGCCACGGCTTGGCTGTGGGTGCCAGGGCAAAACCTGGATGCCAGGCATTGCTTTCTCTTCATCATCATTGAATCCTTAGTGCATAGAACAGAAACTGGAGGAGAGGGCAGTAGGTATTGAATAGAAATGTGTTGAACGAATTGATGAAGTCTGCGCTCGGCAGACTCTTACCCTACATTCAAGGGCCCCTCTACAGCCAGAGGCCCCTCTGCTGGGAGCCGTCCCTGGTGAGCCCAGACTGGCCTTGATCTATGCTCTTCCTGTGCGCACTGCAACCCTCTTCAAAGCAGTTATCAGAGTCTTGCCATGAGGGTCTGCATGCCAGTCTCCCCACCCTGCTGTGAATGCCTTGAGGACAGGGATCACCTCTTTTCCCTTCGAACCCAGGGCCAGCACAGAGCAGGCACCTAACAACTTACTGACCAGCTGAGTGCCTAGGATGGCTGTGCTTGAATCGTGCCTCTGGCTTGGGCTCCAGAATTCTGCATGTGTCTTCTGAGAATATGGTTTGCAGGCCACTGGGTGGGAAATAGTTAAATAGGAACCACCCAGGCACTGTCAGTCAGTGAGTTTCTGATACTCAGGAGCAGCTTTAGACAGGACTTTGGCTTTCATGTGGGGCCTCTGCAGTGTGGATTCCACCTGGGTTTGGCTTATTCTAAAAAATTCCCCCATCCCTGCTTCCCAAGGGCCAAAGGAGGCTGATTGAAGACTTCAGGTCCCAGGAATGGGATGGGAAGGGGCTGTAAGAGCCTAGGTACCACCAAAACAGGGGCCGCATATAGGGGACACAGGGAGTTACCTGATTATCTGGTTCTGTTCTCACAAGGACCCATTAAAGTATGTGCAGCCAGTATCTTTATTTTACAGACGGAGAAACAGAGACACAGAGAGGTTAAGTAACTTGTTCAGAGATACACAGTTAGTGAGTGACAGAGGTATGATTAGGTTGATCTAACCCCCAAACCCATGTTCTGACTTCCCATAATCCTGTGTAGCCTTCATGGGACAGTCTGGACATTTGACTTAAGGAACCCATTCAAAGAGCTCTCTGAACCAAGTGGCCCCTGGAGTAAAGGTTCTGATACTTAGAAGGGCAAGCCAGGAAGTGGCAGCCTTCACAGAATAGGCCCGAGTAGGGTGGGCTACATTTTGGCACACCAGGGGAGACAGTAGAGAGAATTCCACCTTGGGGCCTGTGTAAGTGGTCCTTTGGGTTGCCTGTGCCCTCTCCACAGGTCAGAAGTGGGCCAAGATTGGATGTATGTGGAAAACCTTAACTCCTGTGGACATTTCCTTAGCTGCGAGCACTGCAGCTTCCTCTTTTGGCCACTAGGGGGCGGCCCCCTTCAATGGCACAGGGCCACTCCCTGCAGTTATTCTCAGGCCTACTTCTGCTCTGAGGAGAGAGGAGTGGATGCTGTTAGGGCATTGTCTGCATCCATCCTGTGGTCTTCCCTTTCAAAGAACAACCCACTATGAGTGTGTGTGTGTATGTGTGTGTGTGTGTGTGTGTGTGTGTGTGTTGTGGGGTACATAAGTAACTGAGGACCTCTTTTTTTTTAAAAAAAAATATATTTTATTGATTTTTTACAGAGAGGAAGGGAGAGGGGATAGAGAGTTAGAAACATTCGATGAGAGAGAAACATCGATCAGCTGCCTCCTGCACACTCCCTACTGGGGATGTGCCCACAACCAAGGTACATGCCCTTGACCAGAATTGAACCTGGGACCCTTGAGTCTGCAGGCCGACGCTCTATCCACTGAGCCAAACTGGCTAGGGCTGAGGGCCTCTTTTATCTTGAGGAGGAGGAAATGTGTTCCATCAGAACCATTGGCCCTCAGACAGTAAAGCCCACGTATAAATGCCTACCGAATTTCTACAAAGTGACATATTGTCTTTTACATTTAATAAAAGGAAACATGGGATTTCTCTGTAGGTATGGCTATCACACAATTCAGCTCTCAATTCCCAGCCAAGATGGCATAGTGAGTCATGCTGTGGCCTATTCCCTCTCCTCCAAACCCATAACAATAATAAACACAATTTTTATAATGATAAATAAAAGGACATAGTTGGACCCCAAATCAAAATGGATATCTTTGTGTACCAGGAGCAGATCAGAAATGTGGGGCTGAGGGCAGGTTGGCCTCGGGGTCTAAAAGCAGCAAGAGCTGCCAGAGGCATGGCTCCTGGTGAAGAACTAAAGTGCTCCATGTATGACAGGGGACAGCAGCCTGGCTCTGTGTAGTCCGAGGTGGGGTGAGGGTCCCTCTGTTTATGAAAAGAGGCAAGAAAAAAAGCCAGCTGTTCCTATGCAGTCTGGGGCTTGAAATGTGGGAAGATGAAGACAAACTCTTGACTAGGAGCAGAGCCAAGCCGTCCTCTGGCTATGTTCCTGGATCTGTGATGTCCTCATACCACAGCAGAGCAGGAGCCCTGAAGCACTATTATAAGACCTGGTTTTCAACTGAGCCTGGGGTCTCAGCTCAGGACATGTAGAAACAGATTAAAAAATAGATGTAAATACAAAATTTAAAAATTCTTTAACTCACTATGAGATTTTAAACCAAAATATATGAAAATATGGTAAGAAAACAGTCAACAGAATCAACATTTGTAATAGGAATCCATCCTAGATTAAATTAACTTTGTGAAAATCTTATAAATAATTAAAAAAATGTTTAGTATGCCTAAAAAGGCAAATGAAGGCTTAATACCCATTGGAATTTAACAAGACATGAATGAGGGTAGATACAAAAAAAAAAATGAGAAGTAGATGTAAAAGGAATCAATAAGAAATCTTGGAAATGAAAACAGTGATTATTAAAAAAATACACTAGACAGAATAAACTTGTTAGACTAGACACAAGAGGGATTTAGTGAATTAGAAGACATTGCTTAGGAATGAACACTAATACAGTAAACAGAGACAAAGATTAAAAATATAAAAGCACTTATGAATCATGAAAGATGGCATGTAAAATGACAATGTATGTCCAATAAGAGTTTTGGAAAAATGAAAAGGAATGGAATCACAGTGAAGTGATATATGAGGAAATAGTAGCAGAGAAATTTCCCTGGGGAAATTACAGAACATCAAAGGCAAAGAGAAAAAGACCTTACAATAGACCCGAGGAAAGACAGATTACTTACAAAGGAACTTCTAGCCTCAGCAAAAAAATAATACTCCATCTGGAGTAGTATTTTCAAAGTGCCACTGGACTTTTATACCCAGTGAACTTACAGTTGACTTTAAAGACAAAAAGGGGACAACCAAGATGGCGGCATAGGTAAACACCTGAACTTGCTGCTGCGCACAACCACATTAAAACTGCAACTAAAAGACAAAACGAATATCACCCAGAACCATGGGAAGGCTGGCTGAGTGGAAATTCTAGAAGGAAAGAGAAAAGCGCATTGAGTCCGGTAGGAGGTGCAGAGGTGTGGAAGTGTGGAGGTACGGAGGCGCGCGAAAGGGGTTGGCAGCTGCGTACACTGTTGTCTTCTTCAATCGGGAGGGAGATACAAGCTCCTGACTGCTCTGAACTCCAGTTATGGGCAAGAATTTGGGGACCCAGACTTATACAGAGAGAAACTGGACTGTCTGGCATTGGGCCAGAACGTGAGGGCAGCTTTCTCACAGAGGTGCTTGCAACGTTCATTGCTCCTGCACAGGACTGAGGGACACAGACCCCGGGACCTCTCTGAGGCAAAGCAGACTGGCAGCCATTGTGGTTTGCTCCACCCTGGTGATTCCCTGAGACCCTGCCCCACCCGATTTACAACCCCACCCAAGCTGTGTGCAGAGGCTTTTGCATACGAATGGCCTGGTCTTTCTCTGCCTAAAAACGTGTCAAACTGTAGCTGGGTCAGAGAACCTCAGAGTTTCCAAAAGAAGGCCTAAGGCTCCTCAGCAGCCTGCATTACTTCACAGCTGCACCTCATCTGGGCACCTCCAAACCCCAAACAAATAGGAGGAATCTGCAGATCTCTCTGTAGCTCCTGCGGGATGGCCTCAGGCAGTGGCTGACTTACTTTGCACCTCCTTGGAGATCCAAGAGCCAGTCTACCCAGTGGTCAGAGTGAGACCATCCAGACTACAACTCTTCACATCCATAAGAGACACACTCAGGGGGCAGACTCAGTGAGCACCAAAGCCCCACTGAAGCAAGTCCTGCCCCATAAAGGTGTCTCCAGCACAGAAGTTCTCCCACTGTAGACACAACTGGTCCTCACAGCCAATTGACCTGGAGGTCAATTCCTCCCAGTGATACCAACAGCAATCAAGGCTTAACTACAACAAGACTGTGCACACAGCCCACAAAGGGGTGCACCAAGAGTGTCCACCTCAGGTAATTAGGGAGGCTGAGCCACTGGGCCCTATAGGACACCTAGCACACAAAGCCACTCTATCAACACAGGGAAGCAGCCAAAATGCAGAGACAAAGAAACAGGTCACAAATGAAAAAAATGGAGGAAAGCAAACTACTGGATATAGAGTTCAAACCCATGGTTATAAGGATACTCAAGAATCTTCTAGAAACCTCTGAGAAATATGATATGAAAAAGGACCAATTAGACCGGGTTGACCAGCCATCTTCTGGATGTCTGACTTCCTTCCAGACAAAGCCATGGTGGTGGGGGCCAAGGCAGAGGCAGTTAGGGGCGATCAGGCCAGAAAGGGAGAGCAGTTAGGGGTGATATCAGGCTGGCAGGTGGTTAGGGGCGACAAGGCTGGCAGGGGAGGGCACTTGGGGGTGACCAGACCAGCAGGGGAGGGCACTTGG
>NW_005875407.1:0-12271 GCF_000147115.1 Myotis lucifugus | reverse complement strand
AGCACAACAAAATAATACTGTTCAGCTATAAGAATGCTGCTTATCACAAACCTGCTGTACGTTTTTCATGATAGAAAGTGTGGAGGTCAGGTTGGAATATTCTTTCTGCTTAGACCATACAGACTTCTTTTCATTTTAACTTGTAGCATGTTATAGTGCTTATTTAGATATTTGGAAAACAGACTAAGCTCTCTGAACTACTGGCTGTGTGACTTCAGCCTCCCCATCTGCAAATATAGGAGTACAATGAAGACAAATAAGATGCTACAAAGCACCCAACCCAGCATCGGCTTTATTGTAGGTGCTTGATAGCTATTACAATTAGTTGTAGACAGAAGGACGTAGAAATGGCCACAAGAAGGTCTCCTTTGGGATTTTGACAATGTATGGAAAGGTGGGCTACAATAATTCTACCTAAATTTCAATGGGCAAAGCAAATAAGTTGTTATGAGATAAGCTCTTTTCTGGCCCTTTCTATAACTGGCAAATTCCTATTTGTCGTTGAAAGAAACTCAGGTGTCACCTCCTCCAGGAAACTTCTGTGATCCCATTAAGGCTGGGTAGGTGCTTCTGGGCTGTGGTCCTTCAGTCTACTTCCAACCTGTGTCTGTCACTGACATCATATTTATCAAGAAGGAGCCCATAATTGCTTATTGATCTCTAAGATGCGGTGATTTTACGGCAGTATTATGTCTTCTTTATTATATTCTTGTCGCTTTGCAAAACATCTGGCACTTAGCAGACTATAAGTGAATAAAGGAATGTATGCTCGAGCCCAGTAATGCCCCAGTAATGCTTAGGAACTTGTCAAGAGGAAGGTGTTTGTGCTAGGCACGGCCCTGCAGACCTTGGAGGAAAGCCATGTTCACGCCCACTAACTCTGGCTCCTTCCAAACCAATCATTAACGTCCCCATCAGAAAGCTTTTAACCAAGACTTCCGACAGCTTCCTCCAGGCTACTATGGAATAAGACTGGGGGCTGGATTGAGAAAAGCAGGGAGGATAAGAAGGCCACAGTTCCTTTTCATTGACACCATGGAAAAGATTCTCATCCAATGAAAAAAATATATATGTATCTTGAATGGAGTTAATTTCTTTCCTTTTCACTCAAAACTGAAATAGGGTTATTTTCTTAATAGCTTGTGGCAGCTTGTTTTCTATAGCAGCTTTTTCAATTGAGCTCATACAGTAACAATTTACTTCAGAACAACTGAAGCAGTTGGGAAAAATACCGGATGAGGAAAAAGAGGAGAAAGGCACTGGCCAGGGGAGCTGGTTGGACTGTTTCCTCTCTTTTGGAGATTATTTATCATTAAAGCGCAATATATTTCTTCCAGACCTGGAAGATTCACACAAAGACTAACAAATCACACAGTAAACCAGCAATAAGCCGAACAATTACTCCAAGCTAGAAGATGTATTTCCTATGGGAAATGTGATTTGAATCGCTGAGGTTTTTAAATTCACCTCAGGATGCTCCTGGGCCATGCTGCCAGTAACGGGGAAATTCCCCTATTTGGTATTCTCTCCCAAGTGAGCTGGGCATCATTATGACATGATCACTGTTGTTATTTAACATTCAACAGATATCCACAGAGGTTAGGTACCGCTCAGATTCCATTAAAGACAGCTCCTGTCTCCAACCCGTTTGCATCCTAGAATGACAATAGAAAGAAACTTGGGAATGAAATACATCTTAGAGCTATACTGTGAGTTTTGCCTGGGATCCTTTACATGACTTGCATTCTTAGGTGTATGTGGTAACTTCCACAAGGAGTGAAATTTCTCTCTCTTAAGACAGGTGACTCCAACACTCAAGTCGTTTTATAGGTAAGTACCAGAGGCCAGGCAGGGAAGGCCTTATCACCCCCAGAGTCATTAAAATTAGCATCAATGTCATTTGTAGAAGAAAACATTTGGTACATTTTTCTCTTTTTGTCATGGCCAATAAAATGACCAGTTAGTCTGAGTATTTTGTCAATAGAGGTAGCTAAACAAGCAATCTATTAAAAAACTAAACAATGCATAGTTAGAATTTCAGAGCTAGGTAGAGGAGGAAAAACCAGGTGACTTGCCACAGGTCACACAGCTATTTAGTGACAAAGGCTACTCGGGTCTACAATTAAAAACACACATCTATAATAATAAAAGCATAATATGCTAATTAGACCAGAAGTCCTTCCAGATGAAGCCAGGGCTGCAAGGGAAGCCCAGGTCCCGGGTGCCAGAGGGAAGCCAGTGCCAGCAACCGGGGAAAGGAAGGCCTATTCTTGCATGAATTTTGCGCAGTGGGCCTCTAGTATGCTATATAAAAAAAGAGACAAGTCCAGTCAGCATGGCTCAGTGGTTGAGCATTGACCTATGAACCATGAGGTCATAGTTTGATTCCCAGTTGGGGCACATGCCTGGGTAGTGGGCTCAATCCCCAATGTGGGGCGTGCAGGAGGCAGCTGATCAATGGTTCTCTATCATCATTGATGTTTCTGTCTCTCTCTCCCTCTCCCTTCCTCTCTGAAATCAATAAAAATGTATTTTTTTAAGAGACAACATGAAGAATATAAAAGAAGAGAAGTTAGGGAAAGAAGGTAGCAATTTGGAAGACTTTATCCAAGTGTTTGTATTACTTATCTGTATAGATTTCCTGGGATAGTTCAGCCATATTTGATATCTGAGGAGCTTGGGAAAATAAACTTAGTCCATCCTCTATTTGGCCTCATCTCATTAAAAGCCAAAAGTGATCTGGGATAGGTTTCTCTTGCTCTCATCTCATTAAAAGCCAAAAGTGATCTGGGATAGGTTTCTCTTGCTCTCATCTCATTAAAAGTCCAAAATATTCCAGAATCATTATCTAGACTTTATCTCATCAGAAGCCCCGAGTAATGCAGAACAGAGTGTTTCTGGAAGGAAAGAATTTTCAGAAAGTTCTGAAAAGACAGTTTTTCCCATTGAGATATGCATGACTATTCTAGAAAAGTAGAAAAATAATGAATGGATATACTAAGGGCAAAGCTAGAGAAAGGCAGTGGGCTTTTGTCTTGCATAAATTTCTGCATATAATCCTCAATTTTAGAAAAGATCTCCAGTTCTAGGATTTCTTTCCTTTTGATATCTAAAGATTAGCTGAGGTCACTTTGGTTCCAAAAATGACATAAAATGTATGGGTTTGATCCCATTTCACACACTGTGGGAAATCCATGCCCTGCTCAAGATTTCACTGAATTCTCTGTGGCTTTTTGTTCCCATGGCCACATGAAACCATGTTGGCAGACACTCTCCACCTTACTTTCATTGCACTCTCTCAATGCCCATGTCCCTCTGCCTGCTGCTGACCCAGGGGTAGAACACTAGGACTTCCCTAAAGCACCAATCCCACAACCCTGTGCGTTGCATACATTCATGGACTCCTCATAGTAACAATGGGTGAGTATTACATTGCATCAAAGTATAGACTAGCAAACAAACTTGATTGCTAGACAGCCTTGTGCTGACATAGTGCCTGGGCATACCTGCTGCACCCCACAGACCCACACACTTGCCCCCAGAGATGTCCACCTCAAGCCTGTTGGACACTTGTGGTGCTCTCCTTCCAAATTAGTTTTGCATCTATTTACATGGCTACTTCCAGCTCCCCAAAGTTCTTTTCTTTTTTAACCCAGGATAATGAATCCACGTACAGGTTTTCCCCAGCATGCCAAAGGGTCCATTAGGACATTGTCTTCAACCGTTCCTAAAGTAAGACTTTTTCTCTCCACCATACCCCCTTCAATTCCCAATCACTACCCGGGTTCAAATGTTCATTACCTCGTGCCTAAGCAGGATTCTTCCCTGCTTCCAGTCTCTCCCCTTTTTAATTTACTCTCGTGCTAACAGATGCATATTCTAAACACCAGCTTCCTGTGAGCCACACACTCCTCCCCCTCTCAGACACCTTCAGTCACTCCTCACTGCCACTCATATTTGCACACACATTTTCAAAATTTAATTCTCTAAAGAGAAATCTTGAAAGACATGAATAAGTACCTCAATATATCACCTCCTAAGGAGAACTGAAGCTGATCGAAAAATAAAGCTACAATGAATGCACCATTAAACAGGAGCTGGTAAGAGCACAGAAGTCAAGAAGTTCAGTTATGTTTCCCATGCATAATCATAATTAATAACACAAGCTATCTGTGGCACTTCATGCTCAGAACACTTTACGGACATAGGCTAATTAATTACACAGATAAAGATATTGCAGGTCTGTCTTCTGATATCTGTGAGTTCATTAAATTCCCCATTTGGCTAACAAAGTAATTTCCTGTACTTTCCAATTCTGATGTAGGGTGGAAGGAAAGGAGAAAGCAACAGAAATGTCAAATAAGACTTAGCCTTGTCCTCCCTCCACTTCCTGGGAATCTGTAAAAACAGGATTGCAGGGGCCCTCACTCATCTTTTGGGGAAGGGGATATAGGGAGGGCTTCCCAGCCTCAGCCAACCTCTATGTTAGAGCCCACAGCTGCCACCCTGACTCTAAGGCCCTGGGTGGAAACACCTGTCCATCAGGATTACCCCCGCCTAGGACATGGCAAGAGCATGGAGGTCTTCCCTTTGGGGTGATGATCCCAGGGTCTTTCTGAGACCCTCTCCATGCCTTGGATCTCAAATAACTCCTGAGAAGATGCTAGAACTCACCTGACAGGCCCAGACCCATTCTATTTCTTTCCTCCCCTGGATTGTCCTTCCCACCCCACACAGACCTTCCCTAGAACTTTAACATTCCTCTGTGAACTCCTTTTGGGAACCTTGGCCCTAGACACACAGCTCTGGACATCTAGCTTCACTGTAACCCATAAGACGGGGGCTCCGTCTTTCTTGGGAGCTGGACCCATAGAAACCTAGTTTACCTATCAGACTAGAACTGAAATACGGTACATTCTTAATGAAAACTGTTGGAGACAGTCTCCCACCACCACTGCCTAATTACCAAGCAGTATAACAAGGGTTATGTTATCTTGTGCCATATCAAAAGGCATAAATTTGTCACAGGTAGGATCATCACAGGAACTTGATAGAATTACAGCACAAACTTCTACACGGCCCTAAGGGACAACACTGTATTATGGAAAAGGTTTGACTCTGTCGCCGACTGGTCCTGGATTCAAATCCTACATATGCCAAGATGAAAGGAATAAACAAGTTTATTATACTTAGCCAAGTATAATATGTCTGGCATATAGTAACTACTAAGTAGAAGGATTTGCTTAGTTCCAGTCAGTTACTATTACCCTACTCAGGAATATAATTATGGGCCCAGCGGTTCTGGAGTGGCACAAACTAAGACTGGCTCAGTGGTTGAGCATTGACCTATGAACCAGGAAGTCACGGTTCGATTGCCGGTCAGGTTGCCGGCTCATGCAGGAGGCAGATGATCAATGATTCTCTTTTATCATTGGTGTTTCTGTCTCTTTCTCCCTCTCTCTTCCTCTCTGAAATCAATAAAACTCTCTCTTCCTCTCTGAAATCAATCAATTTTTGGGGCAAGAGAATTAAGAATTATTTTTATTTTGTTTCCGTGGAAACAGGAAAAGATTTATACAAGGTCTTCTAAGCTCCAAAATTTCAAAATCAACCCTAATTGCTCCCATCAATTCTACTTGTTTCAATATAATTCCACAGTCACCAAGTTGTTCCTTTAATGTCCTGTGAGTGATAGAATTAGATACTTGAGCATCCCTTTCCTTCCATTCAGTTTTTCACAATAGGTTGATGAGACAAGCCTAGAGGGAGTTATCTAAATATAGGACCTGAGGTGGCAGCCTTGATTCCTTCTGGTTGGTATGTGATAAGCAGGGGACTTAGAAGACTTGCTGTGTCCTGATGAGGGGATATGAAGGTGCCAAGAACACTAGTGAATCAAGTGAGTCTGTGGTCTAAACACAGAGGTCATGGAGAACCAGGACTTTGCAATAAGACTTCAGGTTCAGGTGATAGCATGCTCCTGGAAAGGCCAGACAAGGTCAACCATAACCAGTACACCTCCCAATGGCTCAAGAATCAGCCAAATTATCCAGTTCATGGCAGAGGCCAGTAAGAACCCAGAAAAAGCACAAGGATTTCTATTAATGCGTGTAAGGATCTCTCTCCCAACACCATGAACAGACATAACCGCCTCCTGAAAAAAATACCCAATAACAACTTGGGAAGGACAAAGAAAAAGAATGAGAACTGTCTTTTTCCAGAAAAATACTGAGTTACCTCAAAAGCATAGTTTAAAACTAAGACAGGGAGGGATAGCTCACCGATGTATTTTGTAACTTCAGTGATGGATGGGGAGAACAGGGTGGTCATTATTAACATCAGATCAGTGACGGGAATAAAGAAGCCACACTGTCTTCGCCATCTGAGAGAACTGTGTGCATGTACAGACCCCTACAGATGTCACCAAAGCCCTGCAGCTTAGAGAAGGTTCCCAGCATCATGTGGGTCCAATTTATTATTTTCTTCGTATTCTAGGGTCTTCATTCATTGTCCCATCTGCAGTTGTTACTATTTCATGTACCTCAAGTCATTTTCTTATATTTCTTTTTCTGATTCAGGAAAACTCCTCAAGTAATTATGTTCAAATTGGCTACATGGGTGGTAAATATTTTGAGTACTTGATTTCTCAAAAACATTTTTAATCAAAAGCAGGGCTGGGGACATTCAGAATTTGAAGTTTATTTCCTTCAACAACAATAACAAAAAGTATTTCTTTACCCTTGACTGTGAGAAGTCTGATGTCAAGCTGATGCTCATTGCATCTCAGGTAACCTGCTTCTTATTTGTAGAAACTTTCAGGATTTTCTTCTTATCCTTGGAGTTTTGTATTTTAATCTGGTTGTTTCTAACTGTGGACCTTTTTTCTTAGCAGCCTGCTTCATGTGTGTTAGGCTAATATACTCTGAAAACTATTTTCTTTCTTCACCTCTGAGAAACTTTCCTCTATTTTTCATTGGTTTCTTCCACTTCATTATATCTCTCATTATCTAAGAGTTCCTTCTGAAATTCTTAATGCATGAATGTTCAACTCTTTGTTGCTCAACTGTCTAATTTCCTTATTTTCCAAGTAGTGAAAACTGAATCCATCCTATCTTTCTAACAATAGAAGATTGATTAAATGAATCATTACACATTTGTTGTTGAGAGAGGAAGTCATTTTTAAAATGATGATTTGTAAAAGGAAATCTAGACGGGCATGCAATTTAATCAACAACTACAACAAAATTAAAGTACAAATGTACTAGAAGACAGCACCAGGAGAAATAAACTTGTAATCTCAGACTAGGTAAGGCTTTCTGAATATGATACAAAACCCAGAACTATCAAAGATAATTTCATAAATTTGAATGCATGAGCTTTTATATTTTGTTTTGCCTCTGTTTTTGATAAGCCTTAGCCAAGTATAATATCCACAGTCCTGGCCAGGTGGCTCACTTGGGTGGGAGCATCATCCCATGCACCAAAAGGTTGTGGGTTTGATTCCTGGACAGGGCACATACGTAGGTTGTGGGTTTGATCCCCAGTCAGGGCACATACAGGAGGCAAGCAATTGATGTTTCTCTGTCACATCAGTCTCTCATATTCTCTCTCTCTCTCTCTCTCTCTCTCTCTCTCTCTCAATATACCCTTGGGTGAGGATTTTAAAAACTATAATATACACAGATAAAAGTGCACAAAAGTGTACATTGATGAATTTTCACAAACTCAACAACTTTGATCTAGAAAGAGAATGATACCCATACCCAGAGCCTCCTCCTGTCACCACCTCCCTGAGGGTCACGCTTGCCTGTTTTGGGGATGGATAGATAGATGATAGACAGATAGATAGATAGATAGATAGATAGATAGACAGACTTAGAGATAGATTAACACAGCATATGCTCTTTGTGTTGGGCTTCTTTTGCTCAGCAGTGTGTTCCTGAGATTCGTCCACATTGTGTGTGTGGTTACAGTGTGCTCATTCTTATTGCTGTATGCTTTTCCACATGCGAATATAATCCAATTTAGGTACATTCTATTGTTGATAGGATGATCTCTTAGACTCGTTTTTCACTATAGAAGATTTCCTTGACTACTTATCTTCTAGCTTTGGTCTTTAACCTTGGCTTTTCTCTTTTTTCTCTCTAATATATTTTTATTGATTTCAGAGGGGAAGGGAGGGGGAGAGAGCGATAGAAACAACAATGGTGAGAGAGAATCATTGATTAGCTGCCTCCTGTACACCCCCACTGGGGTTTGAGCCTGCAGCCCGGGCATGTGCCCTTGACCGGAATCGAACCCGGGACCCTTCAGTATGCAGGCCAATACTCTATCCACTGAGCCAAATCGGCTAGGGAACCTTGACTTTTCTTAAATATTACTGATTTTTTAAGAGATGGGGAATGGAGAGGGAGAGAGAGAAACACTGATGATCAAGCCACCACCTGGGCATGTGCCCAGAATGGGAATCAAACCAGCAACCTTTCAAAGGTGTTCAGGACTATGCCCAATCAACTGAGCCACACTGGCCAAGGCCTAAGTTTTCTATTTCTTTTAAATCAGTCCTTTGATTTCTTTTTCCCAGTTTTATTGAACATATTTTTAGTTTCCAGGGATTCCTTTTTGGCTAACTGCTTGTTCTATATATAAATGTATATAAAAAGGCTCCATGTAGGAGGTAGAGACTGGTGACTTGCAGACATCCCTGTGGGGTTCGGGCTAGGGAGCTGTCTGCAGGTGAGGTCTCCCACAATCGTCATGTAAAGAGATCTTGGGTTTTACATTGAAAATGATTTCTTGGATGGAGCTGCTTTGTTCTTGATGCCCTTATTTCTCTCTTTCTAATGTTAATTTCTGCTGAGTTCATTTCTGATCTGCTCAGCTTTTCGGCAGATCCCCAAAACCACAGGAAGATGCCTTCCTAAGAAGATCAGACATTTTCTTTAGAAACTAGTTCTTGGATTGTGTGCCATTGTCATAGGCTCTGTGCAGGAGGGGATGTGGGAGGAAGAGGGACGCTCCCCAGGAGACTCGGCTGTGGCCATTTCATATTTTTAAATGCTAACCCTGAGGATCATCCCACGGGCAGAATCTTGTATCTGCTGACCTCGACATCAAAGCTTTTTGTGTTCTCCCTTGGAGAAGACTGCTCACAACTCCCGTGTTTCAGGCGGCCTTTCTCCAGTTCTATTGTCTCTATCAAACCGATCACAGCTGTCTTTTATCATCAAGGATTTCCTTAAACTTGTTCTTTCGCTGTTGGTTTCTGCCCTTGCCTTCCAGCACTATTATGTTTAAGTTATTTTTCCTAAAAATCTTCCTTTGTTCTTTCAGGGGGCTTTTGGGAGAAAGGAAGGCTAGACATAGCAGTCTGCCATCTTCAACCTGAAACCAGGGGTGCACTTTTACAGGTCACTCCAGTGGAATGAGGAGACTGGCTGGTAATGAGGCAAGAACGGCTTCAAGACGTCCCGATTGTGATAATTCAAGCATGCTCTGACAGCTTCTTATGTTCGAATGGGGATGGTAGCAATGTAAATAAGTGGAAAGACTTATTAAGAATCATGGAAGTGGTCCCACAGGCGTGGCTCAGGGGTTGAGTGTTGAACCAGGAGGTCACAGTTTGATTCCTGGTCAGAGCACATGCCCAGGTTGTGGGCTCGGTCCCCAGTGTGGGGCGTGCAGGAGGTGGCTGATCAATGATTCTCTCTCATCATTGATGTTTCTATCTCTCTCTCCCTCTCCCTTCCTCTCTGAAATCAATAAAAATATATTTTTAAAATAAAAAAAGAATTATGGAAGTGGAATCAACAGCAATCAGTGAGGGATTAGACATGGGAATTGAGAGGCAAGCTTCTGTTGCTGATGTCATTTTATAATTATGAAGAGATGACATTCTAATGCATCAAAATTGTCCTGCTTGTAGCCTAAACATTGCATAAGCTATAAAGCTCAGTATGTCCAGGTTGAACCCAGTTGAACAGTCTGTGCATTTTCGGAGTGAGCCTTGCGGATAAGATGCGGCCAGGACTCCCTGGAGACTTCACCAGGCAAGCTCGGGAAATAGACATCAATAACTTCCAGCAGGTTCGGGCCCTGAATTGCTCCTTAGGCTACTGAGCTGCTAAGACTATGTCTCCTGAACAAGTTTGATGGTAAAGCGCACGCATTTTGAGAAATGGAATGTCTTGGGTAGAAGTTTAATCTTTGTATTTCCTCTGGTGAACTCCAATATAATTAACTTCATGTCAATAAATGCTATACTTTTATAGCATACAAAATCTGGACTGTTCTATTTTGATGTTGTTTGCACTCCATATGGAGGCAGTCTTTGGGGAGGATGCTAATATCTGATTTCAAGTGGGAATGAGGGAAATAAGAGTATATTTTCAGAAGCAAGAAAAAGTGAAAACTGAACTCAAAGGAGGTAGTCTTCAAACCCAGACATCTTCGCCCCATCACCACATGCTCCCTATCCCCTTCCTTGCATGCCTACCAATGCCTTAGCTGTTGTGTGATCACAGCGGACTGCAGGATGATTTTTTAAGAAGAGTGGTTCTTTAGTTCCAGACGTTTCATAAAAGAAATGCTGAGCGCTTTGGGGGTATTTTACAGAAAAATAACAGGGCTTGTTCAATATCTTGGTTGCAAATGACAAAAAATCCTATTGCAGAATAAGCCAAAATAAAAAACAAACAAATAAACAAACAAACAAAAATGACACACCTTTTAAAATCCAGATTTGAAGCATCTATAGTAATTAAAATACCTGTAAAATTCTAGCCAAATCAGAGCATTATTAGATCATATTTCTATCTTCTTGGTCAGATTCATGAGAAAAAAAAATTCTAAGAGAATCAGAGTCCCTCAAAGAAATCATAGAAAAGGCTTTTTTGGGCTTTGCTGGGTCGTGGGGAAAGAGAAAAGGGCAGCAAGTGCTGGGTTTGGGACAAAGGTGAGGAAGGAAGAAGCTTGACCAAAGGAAATGGATGCTCAAGTGATAAAAAGTGAAAGTGATACCTCCCTCTTCAGCACCTTGTGAGCTTATAAAGCACCTTCACTCTAATAATTTTATCCTTGTTTTCTGGGATAGGCAAGGGAGGGTATATTACTAGCCCCATTTTATGGGTAAAAAAGCCAGAGATTTTAAAGGAACATACCCAGGGTTTCACAGCTGGCCAGTCAGGGAAGCCCCCAAGACTTTTGAACCCCAGTTTTGTGCTCAGTGGTAGCTCTTTAAGGACCACAGTCCTTCTTCATGGTTTTGTACTGGCCACAATGGTTCAGGTAAGCCAAGAAGCAGCCTTATCGATGTTCTTCTCTACTGAAGGAAAAACAAACAATCCATTTAGTTCAATCAGTCTAATTTAAAGTTGACTTTGTGTAAATGGGGAGGCGGGGAGGCAGTAATTTTGATTTCTAGCTAAGATGTTTTGTGACATTTAAAATTGCTTTCTAATCACACTATATTGATTATCTCAAAGCAATGTCCCCAAACTAATGAGACCCAATCTGACATGAAATTCATAACCATTGATCTGGGCTCCAATTTGTCGTTTGTTTATACACACAATGCAAAGTCCCAACCGGCTACTTAGGGCTGCCCCGTCACCATCTGCCATGGGCGCTGTTTTTGGTGTGTGAGAAGGGGAGCTGGGTGGTGATGAGAGTGTACGAGTAAGTGTGTGTTTGGCTCTCTTTGTCTGTGGGTGGAAAAGTAAGGGTGTGTTTGGGTCTCTATGTCTATGGGGGTGAATGGGGTGCTTCAAGGAAGTCTGTGTGGAGTGTAGAACTTTTCTTCTCTAAAATGAATAAGTGAAAAAGAAAGCGACATGAGCATGTAGCTTTGCACAAGTTCCCTAGTAGCGGAGTCTGGCACAGGGATTCAATGCTCATTGTTTATGGAGGAGATGCTCTCAGGAGAAGGGAGTAGGGGATGAGGATGGGCCAAGGAAGGGAGCTAAGCAAGAACATGCTCTCAGGTGGAAAAGAGTTTCAGCCTGATCCTCCTGGGAGCTCTGGAGCATGACTGGTGTCATAGGCCTGGTCCCACCTTGAGGCCTAGCACAGGCTTTATTTGCACCAGACTGCCATTGGCTGCAGACTACAGGCTGCGGGAAGAGGGGAGCGGGACAGAACATCCTGGGCCAAGCAGCTCTTGCTTAACTGAGAGCCTGTTGTCTGGAGGAGGGGAGCTATCAGCCAGTAGCACAGACACTAACAGCAGCTGGAGACAGATACTGGCCAGGAAGGGGAGTCTGGTCAGAGCATC
>NW_005875406.1:0-12282 GCF_000147115.1 Myotis lucifugus | reverse complement strand
ATCTTTGCCCTGACCGGTTTGGCTCAGTGGATAAAGAAAGCACTCGGCCTGTGGACTGAAAGATCCCTGGTTCGAATCCGATCAAGGGCATGTGCCTTGGTTGCGGGCACATCCCCAGTGGGGGGTGTGCAGGAGGCAGCTGATGAATGTTTCTCTCTCATCGATGTTTCTAACTCTCTATCCCTCTCCCTTCCCCTCTGTAAAAAAATCAATAAAAAATATTTTAAAAAATATATATATATCTTTGTTTTACTATGGTTGCAAATACCAAAAAATTTCTCTATGTGACACGGCACCAGAGTTAAGTTAGGGTTTTTCTTTTTCTTTTTTTTTTTACGTATATATTTTATTGATTTTTTACAGAGAGGAAGGGAGAGAGATAGAGAGTTAGAAACATCAATGAGAGAGAAACATCGATCAACCGCCTCCTGCACATCTCCCACCGGGGATGAGCCCGCAACCCAGGGACATGCCCTTGACCGGAATCGAACCCGGGACCCTTCAGTCCACAGGCGGACACTCTATCCACTGAGCGAAACCGGTTTCGGCTACTCTATGTATTTTGATGTCAATCTGTACAAAGAGTAGGTAGTTTCCACTGGAGTGTTCAAAGAATGGGTTGTGGTTAAAAGCTCCAGCCAGGTGTGACACCGCACTGTCCGCTGTCGAGCTTGTGACACCCTTTAAAAAGGCTATTAGAGAAAGGCTTGGGGCTGCAGCAGGATGGGGCTCCCTGTGTGGAGGACCTGTTGCAGTTGCTGGACAGCTTTCAGTAAATCCTCGCTTGCTGCTAAGACCTGATTGGAGTCAGTGGTCTCATTCTCGCGAACAGTGGTCCACAACAGTATGCCAGCTTCTAGCGCAAGTAGGAGGAAAAGGAATGTTGAAGATAAAGTACAAAGATGAAAAAAGAAAAGCTAAAGTAAACCCAAAGATAATGAGATAGTTTTGCTGGATGGAAATCTAATAGATAATGGGGCCTATATCTTGAAAGACAGTTTGAATTAAGATTATAAAATGTTTAAGTAAACCTAAGAAGTCTGAATCAGGAGACAATGGTAAGTGGAGCACTTCTGAAGATTTTGATGCAAGAAAACACCATGGTGTTATATAGTGAGGAATATAGTACTAAATCATATGTAGCTATTAAAATATCATAAACTTCCCACCCTATCCAAATGAAAGGAAAGGAGATCAGAGGTGTTGGGGTCAAGCCCCAGCAGGTCCAGGGGTTCCCCAAGGTGTGCACGGAGTCGGCGAAGAAGGAATGACATGGAGACAGCATTCAGTTGATCAGCAGCCTAGCCAGGATCTCTAGCCAGGAACTCCAGCCAAGTTCTGGTCCGTATCTCCAGCGAAGTTCTGGCCAAGTTCTGGTTAGGATCTCCAGAGAAGTTCTGGTCAGGATCTCCAGAGAAGTTCTGGTGGTTCTCCAGCCAGGTTCTGTGTCCATGTTCTCTCTTTTTTTTTTCCAGATAAATTTGTTTTTAATAAAGGAGTTAATTTTCTTTCAACCCTATGTAAAACAATAGCAATTAAAAACTTCATTTTTGAAAGTAAAATATTTACATATGAACAAGTAACTGTGCAAAATTTACATGAAAAAATGGAAAGACAGGATTTCCTAAAAGACAAAATAAAAGGTGTTAACAGTTCTCAGGTGTCGGTAAAAAATACTGATCTTTCAGCTCCCACTCTGGCGAATCAGTCTACTGCCAGGCTCCCACGGAGAAAGCCAAGTATTTACAGTCATAAAAGTACTATCAATAGACAATTTAATACAATAACCTCTGAAACTATAAAGAACCAAATAGTATATTTGTAATAAAAACATAGGTACAAAGAAGGGGCTTGCTCTGGGCATTTGTAAAGGGCCCACAGCTCGCACACAGTCTCTTAGCAAAATAATTACAGTTTACAGAGGCGTTTCATGTTATGTGCCAAAATATGTACAATTACTGACAAAATACACCAGCCATTCTCAACACTTGATTCACACTGAGAAAGTCTTTTGATGATTCTTCTCAACTTTGATTTTATTTCATCTAAGTTTTCACTTTTAGCTAAAAAACACAGTGCAAGTAAAATATATTTATGCTGAAAAGGTTTTCATTTCTTTTAACTTTACAGCTTTACAAACTATAGCAAATGAAATGCATTTGTACAGATGCCGGCCACACATCCAGGAGCCACCAGGCCGGCTCCGTGAGGCAGGAGAGTGACTCACCCAGAGGCCGTGGTGGGCCGTGTTCCTAGTGCTGAACGGGGAAGGGGGATAAACAGTCTAAAAATCAGTTTGCTTTGCCAACTGACTTATACAAAAATAAAATAAATGAAATGAGGTCATTGGCTTGCAGACACACACCTAGGCAGTAAGTGGGGCTGAACTAAAACCAAATGCACAAATAATGTAAGAGCTGCTGGGAGGCGACATAGGGCAGCTAATTATTTGCGAAACGATTCTGTCAGCTTCTATATATGGCTTGTTTGGCAAGAAGGCCACTCAATCAAAGATGAGTTAGGATTTAGTTATCCATTAAGAGTGCCCATGGGGGTCATCAGATCCTAACCAGAACTTCGCTGGAGATCCTGACCAGAACTTGGCTGGAGATCCTGGCTAGAGTCCTGGCTAGGCTGCTGATCAACTGAACGCTGTCTCCGTGTCATTCCTTCTTTGCCCACTCCGTCCACACCTTTGGGGACCCCTGGACCTGCTGGGGATGGACCCCAGCAATTGGGGAACTGGTTATTGGAAACAGAATTTCACCTGGGGAGGCAAGATAAATCTGTGTCCTGGCACAGAAAAGGGAGGCAAGTGGAGAAGGGGGACTGCACCCCAGGGCAAGGGAACTTCATTAACTTGAAGTGCAAAACTTCATTAACAGCACCCTAGACTTGGCTTTAGAATGGCTCACTAAAACATCAGTCACTGAGGTGTATGCATGGTGTGTGTGTGTGTGTGTGTGTGTGTGTGCGTGTGCGCCCCACACCACACACAAAAATGTAGCACATGTGATAGGAAAAGTTGAAGAGAGGAAAGATGGTTGCTGTGACAGGTGATAAAAGAATAAACGATATCAGTTAAACAATTGCACTAAGGACAATCCCAGGTGTCATTAGAGATGTGGCAGTGGGTGGAGAGTGAGCTGGAAGAAGCTGGGGTTCCAACAAAGACAAAGGCTTGGTCCTTCCAATCAGCTGGAGACCTTTAGTTTGTTGCCATTATGATTCATTATCCTTCACTTTTTACTCCCTCAGGCTAAGTGTCCAGGCCAACACCAGTAGCACTTTTACAATATGTACCATCTCCTCCATCCATCCCACTAGTTCGTCCTTCATTAAGTCAGGGTTTGTGAGAATTTGAACAAGGGCAGGACTAGGGATTAGCCTGTATCATTTAAGAATTACTGTGTAATAAGGCAGTAGGGAGAATGCTTAAATGTGAGGGAAGTTTTAAGTATTCCAGAAATACAGACAAATAGCTGATAACTTTATTAAATTCTTCCCATATTAAAACAAAACAAAACAAAACAAAACAAAAAAAAGAGTGCCCATGGGCCTTGTTTTCTCTGTTACAGCAACTTGTTTTCTTCCGGACTGAAGAGTTGACTTAGAAACGGGAATATAAAAACGGTTCCATGGCAAAGAGGTGGCTGTTTTTTAAACAATATCCCATTTGCTTGTTACAAAAAGGCGTCATCTGCAAATATATGAAAACGTCCCCAGGCGTCTCTAAGGAGATGCCGCAGGTCCTGTGCTACTTAAGGAAGGCTTTATAGAGCAACAGGGAACGGCGTGTCTCCCGTTCTTTTTCTAGACAAAATATGAGGTCCCTGAGGTTGACCCGCGTGATCCTTTGTCGTGTGAACTGTCGGGGGGTTCCCACGCCGGAGCTGCGGGGGACTGCAGAGCCCGGGCCGGACCCCTCTGTCCCGGAGCCCGGTCCCGGGGAGTCCACTTTCCGCTTCTTGTGGGGCCCGATGGCTGCCAGTGAGGCGAGATTGGCCTCACGCAGCCTCATCTGCGCATGCTCCTGCTGCTGCATAGCTTTCGCCTTCTGTTTCAGCCTTAATTGTTCTGGATCCTCTTGTCTGGAGCGAGACTTGGCTGCTCGCATTAAAATCTCTCTTTCCTGTCCATCTTTCCCCTGTTTTTTAATCTGATCGAGTTGTTCAAAAAATCTGAGCTGAGCCTGAACATCACTCGCCTGCTCATATCTGTCATCATCCTTATGAGAAAAGTTCTTCAGCTGAGCCGTTTCTGATATCGTTTCCACGAGGTTCTGCAGCCTCTGTTGCGTGGCGCGTGACACGTAACTCACGACGTCGGGGTGCAGTTCCGTTATGCCGTGTTTCTTACCTATTTCCAATGTCCTTCTCTGCAGAGGCGCTGGCAGGAGGAAGGTTTCGTCTTCGCAAGAACGTGTAAGCGTGCCCACCACCTCAGAGCTCGTGGCTAAGATCCTTGACCTTTCTTCCCTTAGGTTTACTCCAGCCATAGACGCCACGTCGTTAATGTCATCGTCGTCCCGAAACGAGCTTCCGCCAGGCTCCTGGAGTTTATTTTTCTGCCCAGCAGCTGCTTGGGCCGAGACAGCAGAAAGAGCTTTGGTTCCAGGTAACACAGCAGGTTTCACCACCGGGACTGGCTGCAGTGGGTTCAGCTGGGTCTGCTGGGGTGTGGTCAGCAGGAGGCGGTGGTGGGGCTGCCGGAGGGCCACAGTGGGCGTCTGCGTCAGCATCACCTGCGGGGGCCTGATCCGTGCTCCGGGCTTGGGGGCTGCCCCTGCTCGCCAACGCAATACCGACTATAGAGGCAGAGGCATATGCAATTGGGAAGAAAGAAAAGACACCTTTCTTCCCAGAGGAGCCCTCTTCTTCTTCTGAAAAGGACGACCCTATCCCAGACGAGTTCCTCTGTCTCATCTGCAAAGATATCGTGACTGATGCTGCTATCATTCCCTGCTGTGCGAACAGCTACTGTGATGAGTGTATAAGAACAGCGCTCTTGGAATCAGAGGACCATACATGCCCAACGTGTCATCAACATGATGTCTCTCCTGATGCTTTAGTTGCCAATAAAGTCTTGCGACAGGCTGTTAATAACTTCAAAAATGGAACTGGTGGTTCTACAACAGGACTACGGAAACCGTTACCCCCACCACCACCGCCGATACCGCCTCGGAGACCACTCCTTCAGCGGAATCCACAGCCTCTGATGAGATCTCCAATATCAAGACAGCAAGATCCTCCGATGATTCCAGTGGCGTCTTCATCAGGCCACCTGGCTCCCTCTATACCTTCGTTCACTTCTAATCAGTCTTCCTTAGCCCCTGCTGCGCCTGGAAATTCATCTACCCCAGTGCCTGTACCTGATGTAACTGCAACCGTCTCCATATCAGTCCACTCGGAAAAACCAGATGGGCCTTTCCGGGATTCCGATCATAAAATATTGCCGGGCACAGCCCTCGCCTTCGAATATTCAAAGGGAACCTCTTCAATAGCAATGACTGCCCTTGTGGAGGAGAAATGTTACCAGGTGCCTGTGCTCGGAACCCCTTCTTTGCTTGGACAGTCACCATCTGCTGGGTATAGGGCCCCACCCCCGGGTTAGCTTTAGCGCCAGCCAACTTTTCCACACCTTGGGTATCATCAGGAGGGCAGACTGCTCACTCAGATACCATCCCAACAACACAAGCACCACTTCTGTCCAGGGAAGAATTCTACAGAGAGCAGCGACGGCTAAAAGAAGAGTCTAAGTCTAAATATCCCTATAGTGATTCTTCATACTCCAGAAGTCCTTGTGCCAAAATATCAACACCTTGGGTATCATCAGGAGTGCAGACTGCTCATTCAAATACCATCCCAACAACACAAGCACTACTTGTGTCCAGGGAAGAATTCTACAGAGAGCAGCGACGGCTAAAAGAAGAGTCTAAATATCCCTACAGTGGTTCCGCATACTCCAGAAGTCCTTCTGCCAATTTATCAGCACCTTGGGTATCATCAGGAGTGCAGACTGCTCACTCAAATACCATCCCAACAGCACAAGAACCACTTATGTCCAGGGAAGAATTCTATAGAGAGCAGCGACGGCTACAAGAAGAGTCTAAGTCTAAATATCCCTACAGTGGTTCCTCATACCTCAGAAGTCCTTCTGCTTACGCAAAATCAAGACGTGGTTCAGGGCGCTCACGTTCTCATTCTCGATCACCTAGCCATTCACACTCTCATTCCTATTCGTGATCACTGCCATGCCCCAGAACAGGCAGAGGCAAGAGTCGAAATTACCGCCCAAGGTCTAGGTCTAGATCTCATGGATATCGTCGTCGATCTAGGTCAAGGTCACCACTATATAGGCGACATCCTTTGCGATCAAGGTCCCCTCAAGCATTTAGGGGACAGTCTCCAAATAAACGCACTGTACCACAAGGGGAAACAGAACGTGAATATTTTAAGAGATACAGAGACGTTCCACCACCCTATGACAGAAAAGCTTATGATGGGAGGAGTGTTAACTTTAGAGACCCATTTGTAAGAGAGCATTACCGAGAATGGGAGAGGAAATACAGGGAGTGGTATGAAAAACGCTACAAAGGTTATGCTGCTGGAGCTCAGCCTTGACCGTCAGCAAATGGAGACAACTTTTCTCCAGAGAGCTTTCTACCTCTTCATATCAGGAATTCTCCCCTTACAAGGGGCCGCAGAGAAGATGATTTGGGTGGGAAAAGTCATAGAAGTAGAAGCATAGGTGGAAGCAACCATCCATAAAAGCCTTCAACAAGAGACAGCCACAATCAGAAGGACAGTACAAAGTCAAAAGAGAAGGAGAGGGACAGTGCTGCAGGAGATGGTCCAGGAAGTAAGCATACAGATCTTCGAAGGTGGAAGAAAGTGAAGGCTTTCTAAACCCAGAGTTGTTGGAACCTTCTAGAAAATCAAGAGAACCTACAAGTCCAGTGATGAGATGCCTCCCAGGGCCTCCGGTTTGGGTGGGAGTGGCATTCCAGCTGCACCCCTTCCCCAACTCCAGGGCTGCACCTCCGGGGAAGCTGGGCCTCTCCCACCACTGGGTGCTGATTGCCGAAGCAGGCCCAGCCTTGCTTTCTGCAGGGTTCCATGCAGAACCTCTAAACCTAAACTTAACCACCCCATCCCTAATCCAAACTACCCTCACACTCACCCTAACCCAAACCTGACCATGACCTGACCCTGACACTTATGTTTACCCTGACCCTGACCCTAGATCTGACCCTAACCCTGACCCACTATCCCCTATGCCCTGCCGTCCACCACCTGGGTTTTCCCCAGGAAGGCCGTGCAGGCGGAATGGCAGTGAAAGGGGGACTGGAGATTTTTTTTTTCGTGTGTGTGTGTGTGTGTGTGTGTGTGTGTGTTTGGCGGGGGGTTGGTGGGGGGGGGGGGGGATTGGGTGTGACTGAGGACCGAGTGGATGTACCCAGAACACCATTTGTGGACCTGGACCCTTGAAACCCCGGGAACTCTGAAAGCCTAAATGAGGCGAGTACTCCAGGGACTACAATGGGGAATTCATTTTCTCTTTGTTGTTGTTGCTGTTGTTTTTGCAATTGAATGTATTGGGGGAGACATCGGTTAATAAAATGAAATGGAATGCCATAGGATAAAATGGAAGGTGTAAATACATAAGATGTGTTGCATTGTGGATGAAAAGGGGCCACATGCTCACCTGACCCACTCCCAGGAGGCCAGGCATGGGCTTGCAAACTCAGAAACTTAAAGAGATCACCCAGGATGTTATGAAAATAAACAGCTTTTAAAAGTTGTAAGCAGTGTATAGTGAGTGTGTAGTCACGCCCTAGGCCAGGTATCTTCCCTGAGAGAGATCATCTTTGACCTTACTGGTATCGGAGCCTATTATCTTTCTATGCCTCTAGGATCACATGTCTTTGGACTCGTGAAGGCCACAGTAATAAGTCACTTTCCTTTTTTCCAGTGCACTCAGGGCACAGCCCAGGGTCCCAGGGTAGAGACCACAAATTCCCTCGTTGTTAGTTTTGTATTTTTTTTAAATCAAGGGACACATGAATAAACAAGTGGAAAATCAATTTCCTCTCCATCTCCCTCTTCCTCCCCTCTCCCTCTCCCTCTTCCTCTCCCTCCCCCTTCCAATCTGTTTTTAAACAACAACAGCAAAATGGCCCTAGGTGGTTTGGCTGAGTGGATAGAGTGTCAGCCTGTGGACCACGAAGCCTCCCGGGTTCGATTCTGGTCAAGGGCACATGCCTGGTTTGGGGGCTACATCCCCAGTGTGGAGTGTGCAGGAGGCAGTTGACCGGTGATCCTCTCTCATCGTGGATGCACTATCGCTCTCTCCTTCTCCCTTCCTCTCTGAAATCAATAATGATATATTTTAAAACATACATACACACACACACACACACACACACACATATACACACACCAATGACACAAAGATATTAATCCACTTCCGTATAGTAAAAGGTACACTTGTGCAATGTTTTGTACTTGCATTTTGTGCTATCCAAACGCGGAAGTTAAAACGCGGGATGTGGGGCGGCAGGGAGAGGATTAAAGAGAGGGATTGACCTTTGCCATTTCACAATGGCGGCTGCCGCCCTAACTGGTTTGGCTCAGTGGACAGAGCACCATCCTGCGGACTAAAGGGTCCCAGGATCGATTCCTGTCAAGGGCATATACCTTGGTTGTGGGCACATCACCAGTAGGAGGAGTACGGGAGGCAGCTGATTGAGGTTTCTCTATCTTTGAGGTTTCTAATTCTCTATCCCTCTTCTTTCCACTCTGGAAAAAAAAAATCAATAAAATATATTTTAAAAACAAAATGGCAGCTGCCAAGTTACTGGGGCCAAAATGGCGGGAAGTATGCCAGGGTCACCCGCATCACGGGACAGTGCATGAACACTAAGGTAGAGATCCACCTCATGGGCTGCATCCACTGGCCAGATGGTGAGATCTTCTGCAACTTCAAGGAGCTCTCCACCGTGCTCCAGTAGATTGGCGAGCAGGTGATCTGCGAGCAGCAGCAAGAACACGGGACTGAGGAAAGCCAGGGCCATGGATGGCAGGACCCTGCCCAGCCGAGCGTCGGGGAGTCCAGGGCTGCAGCTTCGGAGGAGCAGCCTGTTCCGTTTGTTCTGCTTGTGGGCCTGAGCTCAGGAGACCAGAATTACCCCCTAACCCGCAGGATGTGTTCCTATAGAGAGCATAGAAACCATTACTGTTAACTTCCCTACGTTCGTCTTGGCCAGGCGCCGCCCTGGAGTCTTCATCCTGTTCCATGAGAACCACACCGAGTTCATCTGGCTGGAGGCAAAATACTTCATCCTGTTTGGCAGAGTCCAGAAATCCTTCCAGAAGGTGGAGGCACCATCCCCGCAGGCCTTCCTGGAGATGCTCTCGAACATTCAGTCCGGACCCCCTAGGAGGAGCAGCTTGCATGCACTTTGAAGGATTGAACTTCTGACCTGGTTTTAAAAAAACCCCAGAGCCAAACCAAAAACACTCCTTTTAAAATTGAAAAATAAGAAAAAAATTAACCTCCTTAAGAAAATCCTCTTTTAAAAAATAAATCTTAAAAATCAAACAAACAAACAAACAAACAAAAACAAAAAAAACTCCTTAGTAATGACATGGATCCAGCCTGTCGCTGCTCTCTGTAGAATTCTTTCCTGAACAGAAGTGGTGCTTGTGTTGTTGGGATGGTATTTGAGTGAGCAGTCTGCACTCCTGATGATACCCAAGGTGTTGATCTTTTGGCAGAAGGACTTCTGGAGTATGCGGAACCACTATACGGATATTTAGACTTAGACTCTTCTTGTAGCCGTCGCTGCTCTCTATAGAATTCTTCCCTGGACAGAAGTGGTGCTTGTGCTGCTGGGATGGTATTTGAGTGAGCAGTCTGCACTCCTGATGACACCCAAGGTGCTGGTAAATTGGCAGAAGGACTTCTGGAGTATGCGGAACCACTGTAGGGATATTTAGACTCTTCTTTTAGCCGTCGCTGCTCTCTGTAGAATTCTTCCCTGGACAGAAGTGGTACTTGTGTTCTTGGGATGGTATCTGAGTGAGCAGTCTGCCCTCCTGATGATACCCATGGTGTGGAAAAGTTGGCTGGCGCTGCAGGGAATCCGGGGGGAGGGACGCTATACCCAGCAGGTGGTGACTGTCCAAGCAAAGATGGGGTTCCGAGCACAGGCACCTGGTAACCTTTCTCCTCCACAAGGGCAGTCATTGCTATTGAAGATTTTCCCTTTGAATGTTTGAAGGCAATGGCTGCGGCCGGCAATATTTTACCATCGGAATCGCGGAAAGGCCCACCTGGTTTTTCCGAGCGGGCTGATATGGAGACAGTTGCAGTTACATCGGGTAAAGGCACTGTGGTAGATGAATTTCCAGGCGCAGCAGGGGCTAAGGAAGACTGATTAGAAGTGAACGAAGGTATAGAGTGAGCCTGGTGGCCTGATGAAGACGCTACTGGAATCATCGGAGGATCTTGCTGTCTTGATATTGGAGATCTCATCAGATGCTGTAGATTCCAATGAAGGAGTGGTCTCCAAGGCGGTATCGGTGGTGGTGGTGGGGGTAACGGTTTCCGTAGTCCTGTTGTAGAACCACCAGTTCCATTTTTGAAGTTATTAACAGCCTGTCGCAAGGCTTTATTGGCAACTAAAGCATCGGGAGAGACATCATGTTGATGACACGTTGGGCATGTATGGTCCTCTGATTCCAAGAGCGCTGTTCTTATACACTCATCACAGTAGCTGTTCGCACAGCAGGGGATGATAGCGGCATCAGTCACGATGTCTTTGCAGATGAGACAGAGCAACTCGTCTGGGATAGGGTCGTCCTTTTCAGAAGAAGAAGAGGGCTCCTCTGGGAAGAAAGGTGTCTTTTCTTTCTTCCCAATTGCATATGCCTCTACCTCTATAGTCGGTATTGCGTATGTTCCGGTGCTGGTGAGCTTTGCACCTTTCATGGTAGGATCTGTCACTTCCAGACCATGGATTGAACCCAAAACCTAGGTATATGCCCTGACCTGGAATCAAACTCGAAACCATTTAGTGAACAGGAGTGTGCTTTAACTAACTGAGCCACCCAGCCAGGGTTGGGCAATGTGTCTTGAAGTGATTGCTTCCAACTAGAGTATTGTTCACTGAAACCCAGTATGAACTTAAGTCATACTTGATCCAGTGCCCCTTTAGTCACTTCTTAGTCACTTTATTCAATGACAATACAGTTACTGTAAGAGTAGTTATAAAATAACTTAAAACTTGATGGTAGTAAGTACCCAAACTTGCTCCCTTTTCATTGTAGTATATTTTAAAATCATTGTGAAAAGACCTTTAATATTTTCTTTAAAATCAAAGTCATATGAAACATAGTTTTAATGTGCTCTTACTTATTTTTATAATGTCACAAAATCATCTTGAATAAGAAGTGACAAATCAATAAATATCCTTTGGGGGGGGGGGAGTAAAACCACACACACACAAAAAGAAAAGTGAAACCACAAAAAGTCATTTCATTTTTTAATTCTACCTCTGTGTCGGGAGCCAGTCCATCCTTGCTGCTTGACATAGTCGCTGCAGGGAAGAAACATCTGCACAGCATATGTTTCAGGGGACTTGGCGTATATGGCATAGTGTTCTTAATATGTTTGCGCACCTTCTTGGCGCTATGTGTTTTAACCAAGGTCACCTCTCCAAGAAAGGTTGTTTCCCCAGGTAGGGATTTTCCCCTTAAGTAGGGAGGGAATAAAGCCCCTTAACTAAATGCCAGGTGGGTAGTTAATCACTTTAACTACGAACAATCACCCTTAAGCTACATAATCTTTACTCCCCGGAATGGAGATAAGAAACGCCCTAACCTTTGGAATAGAGATTGATAGGATTGGCATCAACTAGCATAAATACAGATGTAACAAGACAACAGGACACCCAGAACTGCAGAACGGGGCCAGCGCTGCTCCCTCGCCAGTCCTAGTTCCCGCGCCTGCCCCGGCCCCAGCCCCCGCGCTCTGATCTGTGACTGGCAGGCCGGGTCCTTCTCCGTGCTTTCTCAGGGATGCTGCCAATAATGAGACTGAGTTAGCATGTTCAAACTCATAGGTGAAGACTCCTCCTAGACCTGGGGAGCTGGGGCCCCCCCCCCCTCAACCTAGAAAATTAGGAGCAAGGTGATTTAAGTTATTTTCTAACCATATAGACACTCTTGCCCTAGAAGACTAGTAATCCCTGTCTATGTGAGTGTCCACCCCCCGCGG
>NW_005875405.1:0-12288 GCF_000147115.1 Myotis lucifugus | reverse complement strand
TAAGCATTGTGCATACAATGGCTCATGCAATCCTTGTAATAATACCATGGGACAGATATTTCCATTTTCCCTGACACACTTTCTTGCTGGAGGTCATACATTTAGTAAGCAGCAGCGTTTATATTTGCTTTCAAGCAAAAGCAATACCCACATTGAGTTGTGCTTATTTTCCAAAAAAAATAAGTAAATAAAATAGAAACTTATTTGTTTTGTTGCCTTTTTAAATTTAGGCTCTTTAACTTGAACCTACTATGATCTTAAAACTTTGACTTGTGTTACAGTGAATATAAGCTTTTTTTATTTTAAACTTACATGTAAGAAGTCAGATGGCACTTTGCTTAGCATGCTTGTGCCCTGCCTTGCTTATGACACCACCTTGGTGCCATGAGCACTTCCTTGTTGGCTCATTGTGTGCACACACATGTGCATTCACACGCACACATCAGCCTCAATTTTAAAAAGCTGAGGATATTGCACATCTTCAGTGATCTGTGATTAGAATAGAGGCATGTCAGTGAGCACTACCAAGTACCTCACTGCCATTAATCCACGCCAGGTAGGAGAGAGTCTAAATTATCTTTGCCATCCTGGCCGCATAACAACCATCTCACCAAAAGATATGACACTAGAAAATTGAACTTTAAGAACACCATCTTCAGCCCTGGCTGGTGTGGCTTCAGTTGGTTGGGCATCATCCTGTGCACCATAAAGGTTGCCAGTCTGATTCCAGGTCAGGGCACATGCCTGGGTTGCAGGCTAGTTCAATGTTTTGCTCTCACAACGATGTTTCCCTCTCTCTCTCTCTCCCTCTCCCTTTCTCTTTCTCTAAAAGTCAATAAAAATATATTTTTTAAATTTTCTAAAAAGAATTTAAAATGGGCAATTTAAAGGACTAGAAATTTTGAAATCTGATATATATATATATATATATATATATATATATATATATATATATAATGTTTTCAAGTTATTTTATTCTACATTGCTTATGTGGTATGTGCTAAGATGTCACACAGAACAAAAAATAAGGTTACTAGCTTACTTTTAAAAGAGATTATACAAACAACGGGTGGCCAAATATGAGGCTTTGCATCTATTATTTAACATAATTGTGTTAGATAATGGATAAATTAGCCTAAGTGGAAGGCATGCATACTTTATTCTGTGCCTGGAGAGCTAATGTCGCATATTTCCTTACATGCTAGGTACTGTCTCACACATTCAACTGTTATTTCTTAGAACAACTCAGTTGAAGTAAGTGTATTAGCACACACCTTTCACAGTTCTGGAAACCTCAGAGCAGTAAAGTCCCCAGCATGTAAAGCAAGGAGCTTGGAGTCTGGGCAGTGTTCCCCAGAGCCTGCACTCTGCACCCCCTTTGTCTTGTGTACCCTGAGGAATGTCACCAGCTCTCATGGCCAGCTCTCATGTGTTTTTCAAAACTTCACTCACACAAGCTCGAATGCCCCCCCTTATCCCTCTTCACCAGCTGTGGGTGTGTAGCACTGATCACAACCCTGTTTGCACAAGACACCAGTGAGTTTAAGTCCCACTGCTTTCCTCACTGCCCGCCCCACACCCAGCACTGTCCTGTGGGCCGAGAGGAAGGATGAATGGGAGAACCAGTTACAAGGACTAAAGGAGCCAAAACTGAGGGAGATTTTGCTCCATTTAAAGATTATATGTCTTATTTTTTAATATATTTTATTGATTTTTTACAGAGAGGAAGGGAGAGGGATAGAGAGTTAGAAACATCGATGAGAGAGAAACATCGATCAGCTGCCTCCTGCACACCCCCCACTGGGGATGTGCCCACAACCAAGGTACATGCCCTTGACCAGAATCGAACCTGGGACCTTTCCCGCAGGCTGACGCTCTATCCACTGTGCCAAACCGGTTAAGGCAAGATTATATGTCTTACTATGTGGAGGATCGAGAAGAGCTACTTTTTCTTCCATCAAGGGTATAATGACATGAACCTGTTTCAATTTAGTGCTTGAAATTTAGTTTTAATATTATGAGAATCAATGTAAAGTTTTCTAGAAATCGAAGGAACAAAGAAACCACAAAATATTAAACAGAAGAATCTTATTACAGAATTATTTTAAAGTAGATGAAATCTTCTCCTCCTTGATACCTTGTAAGTCTGATCTACTTACGGGCAGAAGAGGGTTGGCCAGTTTTTCCTAAAAGCTGGTCAGTGGTGCAGTGAAGTGGACAAAACAACAACAAAAAACTGCAAAATGTACTTTTCCATTGGGTTAAATTAACTCAATTTAAACAAGTGTTCTTTTTTCCTGAATTTACTTTTCTTGCTGTTTTGCTGTTAGAAAGACCTTCATAGAATTATAAATTTTACACTGTTCAAATTATAGATTATTTTATCCTTACTTTTTCTTTAATGGCAACCTTATGCTGGGTCATCGATTGCTTTGTTGCTGTTGGTTGGCTTTGTTTTCTGTTTTAACTCTACAGGTATGTACAATCCAGAAGTCAGGCCGCTGACCCAAATGATGGCTAAAGACCTCAGACTAATGATGCATTTGAATTGCTCAGCGTGTGCAGGACAACTGGATCTTTACTTAAGCTCCGGGATTTACTCACACAATGGCGAAGAATGCAGAACTGCTTGGACTATAACCAATGCTCAAGAGAGAAGCCATGATTGGAAAAAAAATCTTTGTTCAACTATACAACAATAGCTCTGCTCAGGGAGTTAGTCTATATAAACTTCAAGCGAAGGTAGCACTCTCCCAGTCATCTTGCCTTGTTCTATCGAAGTGCAAACTACTGAAGCAACTAAAGAGCATTTATGATGCCCTGAATAGGATGTCCAGCCATAGTCGTCATGGTGACCTCCTAATCTGGCCCGGTCAGTCTACTGCTTCCTTGCCCTTGGCATGATCCTCTGGCTACCTGAGAAGCTGGGAAAATGTCCTAGATCAGGAAGAAGAAAACACAAGTTCTACTCCGGGTCTCATAACCATTACATCAGGTCTCAATGTCATCACCTACGAAATAGTAATTTAATCTAATAATACACAAACATGGTAATTGGCCATACCTTTGCTACACCTCCCATTGGCTAATCAGCGTGATATGCAAATTAACCGCCAACAAAGATGGTGGCTAATTTGCATACTGCAGGCAGGGCAGGACACCAGGAGCCACCATCCAGGCCCCCGTGTGCGACCCCAGGAGCTGCCGGAAAGCCAGGCCGCAGGCAAGGCGACCCCCCGGGACCCTGGAGATGCCTTGCCTGCGGCCGGGATCGTGATCGTGATCGGAAAGCCGGGCCACAGGCAAAGCGGCCCCCTGGAACCCAGGAGCCCGACGGCGAGGTCTGCAGGAGAAGCAGCGATCAAGCTATGAGGGGGAGGGTAGGGGGTTGAAGGAGCTACAGGAGCAGCTCTGGCCGGAGACTGAAGACTCCCGCCGGAGCGAGGAGCAAAGACTGAAGGCTCCAGCAGCAGCGAAGACTGTGTCCAGAGCGAAGATGGAAGGTGGTGGCCAGAGTGATGGTCTGGGTCCGGGGTGCTAGAGGAAAACTGGTGCTGGCAGCTAGGGGAAAGAAGGCCTATTGCACGAATCTTTGTGCAACGGGCCTCGAGTAGTAATAATAATAAATTCTCCCCAGGGTGAAAAGTATTTTCGAAAAAGTATAAAAACTAAATAAACTATTGTTCTCAAGATGGCATGGCCCACCTCAAACCTAATTTTTATGGATAAACATAAGAAAAAATAACAACCTAAAGATAACTTCATCTTAGAGGCAGGTGAGTTCTAAAAGTTCACTATTTGGAGTGAGTGTAGGTGTCAAAGCAAAGTATGGGTCCGGGAGCAGAAGAAATGCCAGGAAACTTGCTGAAAAAGCAAATTATTGGGCCATACCCAGGATCACTTGAATCAGAAAGTAGGGGTGGGGCCTATTGATCAGTATTTCACAAGCCCCACCCTCGCTTAGGGGAGTCTCACAGGCTCAAATTTGAGAACCACTGGTCAAAGCCTTTAAGAATGGTGGTAGGGCCCTAGCCGGTTTGGCTCAGTGGATAGAGCGTGGGCCTGCAGACCAAAGCGTCCCGGTTTCAATTCTGGTCAAGGGCAAGTACCTTGGTTGCAGGCTCCTCTGTCTTTCCCTCTCTCTTCTATTCTCTCTAAAAATCAATGGAAAATATCCTTGGGTCAGGATTAAAAAAAAAAAAAGAATGGTGGTGGACAGAGACTTGACTTGGGGTAGTGAACACCCAATACAGTATACAGAAGCTGTGTTGTAGAATTGTGCACCTGAAACCTGTGTAATTTTGTTGACCAGTGTCATCCAAAAAAAATTTAATAAAATGAAAAAAGTTTTACCAGGTGTTTTTCATCTGCAATGGAGCTTCAGAGAGTCCATAAATCCCTGGAAATAATGTTTGCCTATGTTCATTTTTCTTCCCTCATTTTCCTTATTTTTTTTCCTACAGTGCACATGTGTTTATTTTTTAAACTGTTACATTAAAACACTGGAAAGAAATGCACACAACATGCTAATTATTTTCTTAAAATATCAGACAGATGGATACTTTCCTCTTATTTTATAAACTTTTCATAATGTTGCTATGTTTATAAAATTAAAAATGCAGAAAACTAGGCGATTCAATTTGGAACAATTTCCATCCAAAATGGCTAATGATTTGAAAAATATATTTGGCATTACAAAAGGTTATTTGCCATGATTTATATTCTCTAAGTTTGGCATGACTGTCACGTTACTGAAACAGTCAGAGACACTTTCTGAGTCTCTCTGGACTTCAGACAATTCAGCATGTCTGATGTTGAGGTTCCCTCAGTGCTTCAGTTCTGGGCCCATTGCTGCTCTCTCAAAACAATGTGGTGGAAAGTGGATAGGAATGGAGTGAAAAAGAGAAGAATTTATAGAGGAGATATTAAGAGAGTAAATAAAGAGGAAGAAAAGACCACTCAAAAATAAGAAGGGCAATAAAATAGTAGCAAAGGAATAATAAAGGGAATATTTGGCACACTGTCTCTGAGTTTGAGGAAATAAAAGTGCCACAAGAAAATGAGTACTGGATTATAATTCCCAGAACCAAGAATGTCCTAAGATGGCTTCTCTAAGAAAGATTACAATCTCTAAGATTTGTAATATAGCCTACAATTACTGCTGAAGTATAAGTTAGCCACTTGTATAGAAATTGCTTAGGTAATTTCAAAATGACCACTTTTTTTTAGTATCACTTTATTGTAGATATTTCTACTATTTACATGGTTTCTTTCCTACTTAAAAGTCTCAGAAGTCTCAACAAGTCATAAATTTGTGCCATTGAGGTAAAACTTGAGAGGTTGAATCTAGGACCCTCAAGATTCTCAGAATAAACTGCATTTTAAAATGTATGAGTCATTTCTTTCTCTCTTCCTCCTCTGCATTTTTGTATTTAGCCCATTTTTCTTTCATCTCCCTCCTCAAATTTTCCATCCTTTTATTTTTTCTCTTGTTTTTCTTTTATATTCCTATTTCTCCATTCATTGCCTACAAATCTGACTCATCGACTCTTCATTTTTTCTCTTCTCTCTTCCTTATGTATTGTTATATTTATTACATTATTCTGATATTTGTCATGATCACATGATTCACCATCTGAACCAGGGCACAGAGTGATCAGGAGAATATTTATAATGAGATGGGAAAACAGTAACATGTAAATTGAGGCTGTCCCAGGGAGGTGGGGAGCTATGCAGAGTGTGTAATGGAGGAAAGGCAGAATTCAGTTTTATTTCTTGCTCTGCCACTTTCTGGTTGTAGACTGTGAGAGAAGCCACCCAACTGCTTCAAGTTCAAGTTTTTCTTCCATCAATTGGAATATTTGATGACAAATGTCAAAGCCTTACACATATTAGTTCTTCTTCTTATTATTCTTATTCTTATTCTTATTCTTATTATTATTTTATTGGAGATATCAGGCCCTCCCTTCTATTCCTATTGTGTTTTAGGACTGTACTCTTCAGCAGAACTTTCCTGGATTTTTAAAAGGATAATAATAATAATGTTTGTTCAGTAGCATTTCCATTCACTTTGCTCCTGGCTGGTTATTCTTCACCAGCTCTCTCTTAGAGAATATTGATACAGTTTAGGACAAACTCTGCAACCCTTCACTTCTTAAAGCACATTTAAGGGCTCCTTAGTGGTGGTGTTTGAATATCTAGGGTGTAGGGGGAAAACAGAGCATATACATACTGAGTTCAGGACTTACTTGACTGTTTTTTTGTTGTTGTTTCTGGGTAACTAATAGTCTGGTACTGCTGAACAAATAAACAAATGAAACACATATAGCAGGATTCTGACACGCATAGGTTATAAATTACATGAAAATCTATCCTAAAGATGATGCTTAAGAGGTGTAAACACTTCACTCAACATTTATTTGCACACAATACCTTCAGTTGGAATTGTATTCTCCAACCCAGGTCACACTGAGGTTGGAAATGAAATTTATAGATAGAATAAGTACAGTATTGCATATTTATTTTTCATTATTTGACTTATTTTCCCACTATTAAGAGAGTTGGCAGAGTAAATATGCCTCTCCAATCTTGTGGTATGTCTTCTTCAAACAGGAATCTCTTCAAAGGGGTAATAATAGCGGACAGGTAGTTGTCAAAATCCACTCATATGACAGGAAAGAAAGAATATGGGTTGTAACTATAGTAAAAATCAACTTTCTTGTCATGGTGTGTTCTTAGTGCCTTTTGCATGTGTAGCCATATCATATGGGTAAGATGGGGTGTATCCACAGAAACACCAGTTTGTTGTGTCATGGCTACTTAAAAACGTTTTCCCCCTATGCATTTATACGGGCAGTCACTAAGACTCTTTTCAGGTCATGCTGAAGAAATTCTAGATTTGCTCTGAGTATATTCCAATATTCTAGTTCTAACTCTAGCAGATAATTAATTCACAATATGTTAGAGAAAAAATATGTTATAACAGCTGGACAAGGAGACTTATGGTCACAAAGCCCTAGCAGCCGTGGGCAAACTATGGCCCGCGGGCCGGATCCAGCCCGTTTGAAATGAATAAAACTAAAAAAAAAAAAAAAAGACCGTACCCTTTTATGTAATGATGTTTACTTTGAATTTATATTAGTTCACACAAACACTCCATCCATGCTTTTGTTCCGGCCCTCCGGTCCAGGTTAAGAATCCACTGTGGCCCTCGAGTCAAAAAGTTTGCGCACCCCTGCCCTAGAGTGTAGTAGAAGTTGGTGCAGTAGTTTCGGTATGTTTCTGTGAGTTCTGTCTGTATACTATCTGTAGGTGTTCTCACTATCTACTCAAATGTCCTGGCATCTAGCAAGTTTCCAGTGAGTGTTCGGTGAATGACAAAAGAGATTGGCATTTCTGCGTCCAAAACACAGCTGATGGGAGGGTGCACGAGGGTTAACTTCATGTTGTGTTGATCGCTGTGACCCTTTCTGGCCTGCCTCAGCCTCAACCTGTCATGGGCCAATCTTGCAAGTTTGCTGCTCATTTGAAAAGTATAATCTACTCTGACATAAAAGGACCACTTTTGGCCAAAGCAGGCGATTCCTATACCTTTCTACCAGTATTTCCATACACGTTCTTGAAGTTCATTTGTTGGGGGACATACAGTATAAGAGTTGTTAAGGCATTTACATGGGCTCTCCTTGGTAACTGTCCACCTCCTCTACCTCCACCGCTAATGCCCAGCCCACTTTATTGATAGAGTACGCTCACGCTGATGGATAACAAGCACAGTGCTAGCCATTGAAGGCTCAGTGAGAGTGGGATTGATTTGCATCAGCATTTCCTATTTCGTTGCTTCTGGTACTCTGGAGAAGGTTTGAAATGGTGCTACCACCAATGGCAGACTCAAAACAAATATAGTCAAATAGGGGAACAAGAAAAGAACAAGACTCCAGGCCAAGTTGTCTACCTCGTTTCCTCCTGCTTCCTAATTTAAAATTTGCTTGAGGATCATGTCCTTTGATGCGCCCCTTGCAGGCTTATTTGCCCGCTGCCTTAGGGAAAGGTATGACCGGTGCTAGAGGCTGTTATTAGTGGTCAAACAGTGGAAGGGACAACAAGACCAGAGTCAAATATAATCTCCTTCGTGAGACTTTCGAACTCTGCTTGTCCTTTCCTGCCAAGCTTATGGAAATCTCTCTCGGCTTGTATGAGAGAAAAATATAGTGAAATCCACATACTTTATCTGAATTGGTCATAGTAATAGCAGCAATGAAGTAAGAAGGCTCAGTGTCATTGGATTTTAGAGAGTAATTTATAGCAATGAATACATTCACAGGCATCTATGTCGCCTCTTCATTCTGCTAATGCTGACTGGAAATGCAGTGAATCAAATCCAATAAAACACACCCATCTGTCCTATCTCTCACCCCATGTCTGCCACTGGAGACAGTTCAGCAAGTGAACTTAGGAAAGCATCCTGAGTCTACTGCTGGCCCAAAGGGTCGGAGAAATAAAGCGTTGGAGAAGATAGTAAAGCAGGTGGGATGCAAAGTGACACAAAACAAAAGAAGGTCGTTTAAATTATGGGAAGTTCAAGGGCAGGGTAAGTTTATTTTCTCCACATCTGGAAGGGTGTGTTGGTTTTTTTTTCATTCCTGAATTTCAAGGGAAGACTTTCATTCTGTAAAAATGCCATTGATAACAACAACAAAAAAAATTAAAAGGAGGTTTAAGTTGGCTGTTTTAAAGTTAAAGTAGGTAAGGTGACAGGTATTTTGGCATCTATCTATCTATATATCTCTATATTAAAATAATATATTTTTATTGATGTCAGAGAGGAAGGGAGAGGGAGAGAGAGATAGAAACATCAATAATTAGAAAGAATCATTGATCAGCTGCCTCTTGCATGCCCCACACTGTGGATAGAGCCTACAACTTGGGCATGTGCCCTGACTGGGAATCAAACCCTGACCTCCTGGTTCATAGGTTGACACTTAACCACTGAGCAACACCAGCCAGGCTATTTTGGCATATAAACGAAAGAGGAAATGTACTTAAAATAATGTAAAACGTAACTGGTATAAGAAATGGCAACTGGTTGTAAAAAAAAAAAACAGGAAAAGAGGAAAAGACAATAATCTCATTGAACCATTAACTTCAGTGATCTGATCTAGTCAAAACCAATTTTTAAAAACTGCAAAATTGGCAAATATTCTGTCTGTATGTGGTGACTGGCCCAAGGATGCATCTGCTTGCGGTTTCTCCCATTGAGGAGAAAAGCATGGCCCTCAGTTAGAAACCTCTTGAGCACAATTTGCATTTTTAGTAATAGTTTATGAAGGTCCTTGCAAAATAGCCATTATAGCCAAAGCATAAATTTCTGTTTAGCCATATGCATAGGCAGAATAGCTACTTACTGACATTTTATGTAAAGCATGTATTCAACAATATTTTAAAGGCAAGTATATAAAATGCAACCCATAGCCCCAAATATCTCTCACCATTATGGAATGACCAGGAATGACCTCTTTAATTCCCATTGGATGGCATCGGTGTCATCCTAATGTGATTAGACATTTAACGTCCCCAATTAAGTACAACTGCCTTGGTCAGAGCAATGCCCACATTGTATATTTTCAGTCCTCGAACCTCCAGCAAATAGGGCGGAAAACGTCCTCATGACTATTTTGCAAGTTATTTCTGTCAATGTTAATGTTTGGAACATCCTATTCTTTAATTCACATAATGAAAAAAAGAGAAACACATCAGGAGATGGACTAATTTTTGTGTTAGAATACCTAGTCTCAAATGCATTTATAGATAACATTCCTAATTACTGCTCTTCAACGGGAACATGTAAAGGCTCCTTTTACCCCCCTGATTTCCTTCAGGTGCAAATATTAGATAGATAAGAAATTCTAGGTCACAAAATAAGCCAGATAAGACCAAGTAAATTTGCTCTAATATCCCTTCCTTCCTTCCTTTGTTTTCAATATTTCTTTTTTCTCTCTTTAGAACACGCTGGTGTCTGGAACATTCTAGCTACTGACAGATCTACCTTTCTAGTCCCTCCCACCTGTTAGCTCCTTTCTGATTCTCTTCCTTTGAAAGCAACACTTCCTTTCTTTTCTTTTCTTTTTTTAGTTTGTTAATAATCTCTTGCTTCTCTAATAATGCTTCTGATTCAAAGGTTCATCTTCCAGAGTGAACATTTTAGGCAACAGGAGAAATATTTTGTCCAAGAAGTCATCCCAATGATCACTGAATCACACCATCCTCCTTGGCTGCCTGTTCTGAACACAACCTATATTTATCTCTATGCAGCAGCATGGTTCCTGTCATTCTTTATTTGGTTCTCTTCACAAGTTGAACTTTTGGTGTCCACAATGGATCTGGCATGAGCTCACTGGCACAGTCCCCACTTTAAGAGCTCCTTATTCCCAATTGTAAAATTGAGCTGCTTCAAAATACTAGCATAATTGGCAAATCAAATTCTCTCCAATAATTAAATGCACATGAAAAGCAAATGGTTGTTGACCTCCTTTGTGGGCACCCACAATTTTGGCTAATTTCCTGGAATAGTATTTGCCAAATGCAGCTTTCAGCATTTTTTTTCTTTAAATGTTGAATAATGGGTATTTGAGGAAAGCTTATTAGATGGGAATTATTCATATAGACTGGGGAGACAATAACACTAAAAAAAATGGTATATTCGGGGCAATGGTGAACAGAGCAGGAAATTTCTCTTTCTCCTTAAGCACAGTGAAGAATAGCTACTAATAATTCCACTAGTAAAGCCATAAGCCAAGAAAACTACACTGAAGGCCCTGACAGTATTCATTTGCCAACTAATGCCCATTTGGTCAAGAGCTGAGGAAACGCACCGGCACCATGGGGAATTTTACTCCATGTTCTGCATTCAGGCTTAAGTCTGATTCTTTGTACAGACATTGCGTTTACACAGCCAAAAGTGCCATTTAGGACGAGCCTGCCTGGAGGATTTCAGTCTACAATGAGCGCACAGTCTGTCTTATTTAAATTTGCTCAGTCCACTAGCCAGTCATGCCGATTATTAGGCTCCTATTTGTAGAAGATTTTCTTTTTTTGTTAACAGATTTCACTACTCTTTCTATTTGGGGTGGGTGGATGGGGAGGGTTTGGGGTCACTGGATTTAGCCAAGGTCAAAATTAAACATTCTGAACACCTAAAGGGTGACTGTTTTCACCGCCAAACTGTTCCATAGACACAGCCAGTGTAGTAATGAAAATCCCAGTTATGGGTGTCTGTGTAATAAAGATTACACATACTGTCAGCCTGTCCTATGTTTCTCTGGAGGGCACAGCTGCCTAAATGGATATTTTAAAGGTCAGTGAATGCTCTCACAACTGAAATACGCTTTTTTTTAACTGACCAGGCGAAAAGAGGGAAAAGGAAAAAGGAGTGTTTGGAAGAAAATGGCATGCCCACAAAAGCAACTTCAATGACTTTAGTATTTTGCCAAAGGCAAACTGTAATGGGAGGATAATATCAAGAGAACACACAGGGGTGATTTCAGAGCTGAAAGAATCAAATGTGTGAAGTAGGGCCAAAAATGGCCAATTTTCTCAGAAATAAAAGACACTTTTTATGTATTATATATTCCCAGATCTTTTAAATTTATCATACACTGACTTTAATACAGAATGTAGCATGTGTGTATGCACATCTATTTACATATAAAAAGAAGCAAACCAAGTAGTTTACACACACAATTAGTTAAACTTGGCTAATTCTAAGCCCAGTTACATACACATATTTTTTAAATAAAAATGTCTTTTACTAGATTTATGTAGACATTTTCCCTCTTAAAAGTCAGAGATAGGAAATTTTATATGAATAAACAAAAACACTAAATTGCTATTCATTCTTTCTCAGCTTCAAAGTTAAAGGACTAATGTTATTTTACATTTACAGTATTATTAGTTCACTACTTTCTTCAAAGAAGTATTTTTGAAAAGACCACCCAGAAGTTTCAACTAATTGAGGAAGCACTCTTTACCTTATTTAAAAAGAAAGGCTGCATGGGACACATTCCTGGCATCAGTACTCTGTCCTATCTGTTTGGGCTGGATACAATGGAAAAGACAATTTTAAATTATGGAAATACCTTGGTCTTCTCTGTTTGCTCCTAAAACACCCAAAGCAAGAAAATAGTTAGAAATCTCTGAGACCTTTTTCAGAGACATTGTTTCATAATTTGAGGGTTAGAAATGCCAGGGAAAAAAATGAGCCACCCAAGGAGATCATAAAAGCCAAAGTCGCAG
>NW_005875404.1:0-12292 GCF_000147115.1 Myotis lucifugus | reverse complement strand
ATCTTTAATATCGGCTGCTCTATATTCCAGAGAAAAAAGCAGAGAGGGAAAAAGACAACGCTTTAGAGATATATGTATATGTAGTATTTTATATGCATACACTCATTTCTTGTAGGAAAATTCACTTCGGTTTCTGATGCTGCTGCTTTTTTGTGTTTTTGAAATGTGATTTTGCTTCTCTGCATTTGTGGACACTCTTTGCCCCTCTCCTATGTAAGTGCCAGCATGAGCCCAGGACAGAGGCTAAGAAACCTTGTGTTGAAGTCCTAGGTGAGCCATACCATCTCCTTGTTGAACGGTGGCGTCCTCATCTGTAAAGTGAGGTTTATCTTCAAGGTTTATTTCGCCCGTTAATTCTTTGAATCCATATTGCAGAACAGCATCCAGTGAACAACCAGCACTGAAAGTGGAGGCTTAGCAATACACTTTGTGGAACAGAGTGAAGTTTTAAAGTGTTATTTCCTATTCTTCAGTTAATTAATCCATGTCAGATAGGCATGGAAAACCTGACGTTGTCACCCAGATGTGGAGCTGGTTTAGGAAGGAGAGGGGTATTGTCCAAGAAGCCCATGTAACCCATCCACTCACACTGTCACCCTCACTGGGGCCATAGTCATGCTTAGGGCCAGCTCCTGGGCGAGCCACCTTCTCAATTAATTTACCTCCAATGAAAATAGAAGGAAAGCAAGGTGTCTAGTAGGGCAGGGTTAGAAAATAATTTATGCTGGCCACAATTTGGACCAATTTCACTTTTCTTAAATTAGTCGTTTCTTGGTGTAGGCACTACCCTTAGTGTATTCATTCCACCAGTGGGTTATTTCCCTTTAACCCTACTGACATTTGTGTATTCTCTGTTGTGGATTGTGGTGTGCATTTTTTTCTCCATTGGAGTGGACAAGTGTAGAATCCACAGAAGTAGTTCTGCAGTCTCCATTTACTCATCGATTCTAAGACTCCTGCCCCCTTGTCCTTCCCCCTCACATTTTATTATATTCAAATCAGGATTTGTCTTTCAGTTATAGCATGTTTATTGGCTGAATGCTTTCCTTCTTAATGGAGCACCTCTCTTAAATTTAGGAAATGTGGTATTTGCTGTTCAACTCATATAAGGCTCTATAACATTTTAGATTTTGAAAGAAAAAAAGAATGTGAGCATGTTGCCCACAATGAGGTCACACTCAGTGAAAAAGAAAAAAGAAAGTATTTATTTTCCCTCAAATGTAATGAAACACCAGCCAAGTCTCTGGGCATTGTACAGATAATTAAAATTTAAGCATAAATCATTTTAACACAATGCACCTTAGCAATAAGAGTTTTCTACTTTTAAACATGATTTAAAAAATACATTTTCTTGGCTGGTGTCGGTTGGTTTCAGTTCTGACTAATTCTTCTGCGTTCTCTGTTGGCAGTTAGCGGGTCCTCCCTGGCTTTCAGGTGCCTTTTCTTTGTTTGCCTCTCTGTCTTCCTCCCAGCTACACTGTGACTTGCTAGGAGCCAGAGCCAGGTGCTGGCTCTCCTTACTCCTCGGACTACCTCTTAGCATCCTGTGCGCTACCTCCTCCTTCGTGGTGGCTGATGAATAAAGAGACCTTGACTTCGGGAGATGATGTTAAAAGTGATTATTTGATATGATGTTAAATGTTTTCAATTGTGGAGAAAAGTGAGCTTGTCTCTGGGTTTTAATCCTAAGCCTCTGACCTAGAAGAAAGTGTCCTATGGATTCCATGATTGTTTATGTTAGCACCATGGCCGGTTTCTCGCTGTGAATCCAGGCCTTGGGAGACCAGCCCTGTGCCATGGATTCTTTTCTCAGTCAGTGAAGTTGTTCATTTTTAGGGTGTGGTTCTAAATAGGAGTTTCAGAATTCATGTTCGCTGGTGGTAATTGAACTTCTGCTGATGTGCCCAGACACATGAAGTAACCCCAGTTGTCCGGCCCCTTGCAGTCGGCTCACCCCTGTTTGTCATTCCTGGGTAATACTGACTGACCTAATGCCTGTGGCTATACCACATCGTGTATTTTAAGCAGTAAGACCCTGTGTGGCCTGCCCAGTTTGCTTGTGTAGTAATTTTAGCTGATTGTTGGGCCTTTTTATAGCTTCTTAGACTACCTGTAAACAGGCTTCGAGGTCAGGGTGGTACATTTACCCAGCTATCTTTACAGTTTTGTTTTTTTACCCGAACCTCACATTTTTTTTCTTCCTCACATTTATAAACTTTCTCTTTAGGAATCATTATGTCATATACACTTACTGAATAGCTGTTGAGTCTTGTTGTTGTTGTTGTTGTTAATCCTCACCCGAAAATATTTTTTTCATTGATTTTTAGAAAGAATGGAAGAGAGGGAGGCGGGTAGAGAGAAACATGGATGTGAGAGAAGCACATGGATTGGTTGCCCTGACCAGGAATCCACCGAGCTACACCGGCCAGGGCTAGCTTTTGAGTCTTGATTGGCCGCTCCTCAGCATGTTTTCATTGATTTGTGAAAGTTTGTGCTGTGCTTTGGAATCTGTTCAGTGCTAATCTCTAGAACAACGATTTTTCATGTTGACTTGTCTGGGCACTTCCCCCAAAGTGTGTGGTCCCGCCACCAGCGCTGTGAAGGACTCCTGGGTCCAGAGTTCTGCGTGAGAGGGGAGGGCTCTTTCCTTGTAGTGTTTTCAGTTGACCAACTGACCTGCTCACTGTCACTATTACAGCTCATCTACACCTGAACCTTAGCTCTTCAAAGGCAGTTTTTATTTCTTCCTATAGATTGTGCACATATATGTGTGTAATGACAACAGAACTTTTGTAAAGCAAACAGGTTTAAAAAGATGTACTTCGTTCATGTTCTCTGTTCTATCAGAACGAGTATGTTAAGGGAAATCGAATTTACACACACTAGAGCCTTGCATGAAACCTAAATGCTAGAGCAGTGAGAGGTTCCTCTTCCATGAGGAAGTCACAGTATGTGTATCCCCTGGCTCTCCGTGGGCTAGGGTTTGGAGAGGATGACTTCCTGGTTGAGGCGAGGCATCCACCACAGACCCAACCATGGAAGACATGGGAAATGCCACAGAATCAATACTTCTGTTCTGTATTTCCAGTTACAGGAGTGGCTCTCTGGGAGGGGAGTTAGTTCTATGTCATCATCTATGGGTATGGGCATGTTTTATTTTTTGAATGTGATTATACGTATATCAAAATGCTGGAACTATGGAAAAATGTTGGAAGATTTGTTCTTGGCGATAGCTCTCCAATAAACCAGTAGACAGCTAGTCAAGACTTCTATTGCCTTTTATTATGTAGTCATTTTGCCTTAAGGTAAAAGTTTAAAACAGAGAGAACCAAAGTGAAAACTTAATGTCATACAGAAGTGTTTTTCTACTTTTATTTTATACAGAAGCACAATAAGCCTAATGAGTTGCTGTCATGTGTACCAGTAGCTGCAAAGAGCTGTTCTGACAAAGTTAAAGAATTTTCTCTGGTTTTCTTCTCCGCTTCTGACTGTGTTTTGCTTTGCAGGACTACAAAGCTGATGAAGACCCAGCACTGTTCCAGTCAGCCAAGACCAAGAGAGGCCCTTTGGGACCCAACTGGAAGGTACTGGATGCTGACCTTTCTGACAGGCAGAGTCTTGGCAACAGAACGCTTGACAGGGCTTGAGTCTGGGAGAGCTGGTGACGTTTAAGTGAAAAATAGAAATGGCACCAAAATAGTTTTATTTGTGATAAGGACTTCCAGCCAGTTGCAGTTGGCCAGCAAGTCTGTGTTGCATTAACCAACAGAACCGAGCCAGACTGTCACTTTCGGCGTAATGCTCTTCTGATAACTCTTAAAAGAGACAAGTGAGTTCTTCTTGGGGGATTGCATTGTTCTCTTTGGAGACTTGAAGCAGTACAAGCATCCATGTTAAGTGGGCGTTTCTAGTTTAAATTTAGTCTTAGTAAAAACTGCACATGCTCCCTTTGCCCAAGCTTATGCTCCTGGCCTTTTAGTAGTTATATTTTGGGAAGCAGGACACCAGAGAACAATGGCGATGGCAAGTAGTTGCTTTCTAGTAAAGAGCATGTCCTTATTTTATTCAGGGAAGTAAGAAAAGCAATGTCCAGGTAATCATTTAAGTTGCCTAGAAATATAATGCATTTTAAAGACGTTCGTTAAACTGAATGACAAACCTTTACAGAAGGCTCAATGTGTTGATGGCAAGTTATTATAGCTAATCTGACAGGAGAAGAGGAGCATAGGAACTTAAACCTGCCCCGGGCAGATTTCCCACCAACAGGATTTTACTTAGGAACGAATCTGTCTCGGTGCTAGTTGTTGCTTGCAGGGAGAGGATTAGTGTAACAGCCCCACAAGTAACCCACTGCATGGCTCTTCATGGGCGTCAGACCGTTTTGTAGATTGTCTTGCGTGTCAATTAAAATGAAGAATGAGTCTGACTTTCTTCTATAAGAAAATGATTCATAATTATCTTATTTTCACATTTGTTCGCTGGGTAGAGTTCAATTCCAGATTCTCCCAGTTTAATGGCCATGACTAGAGACGTTTAACTTAATTTCCAGGAAGTGATATATGTAATTTACAAATCAAGGGACAAATTCAGTATGCATGATCTAAATTTACTCTGGTGGGTTTTTTAAAAAATCCCTACCCTTACCCAGACTTCTAGCTGTGGACTTCAGAGGAATCTTAAGAGATTTAACAGTGGCCTTCTACAGGAGAGCGCCGGGCTAGGCAGCGGGCAGTGGACAGCTTCTAAGGTTGCCACCTCTTCTACTTCTAAAAGGCCATCTTGCTCCAATAAGTAATAATTCTCCTTTTGACAGGACTTTTACAGGGAATGAAGGGCATCAGGTTGAGACTCAGAGGTGAATTAAATACTGAATTTTCTTCAAATTATCCGTGTTTCAAGTGTAAACTTGAAAAGCATTGCTACATTACATGGTCGGCTATTATGTTTAGGCTCAAGTGTTGGCTGTAGGAACGCCGAACCAATGTTATAACGGGCACAACGGTAGTTTGACACTATGACTTAACTTTACCTAATTTCCAAACTTTACGAACTTGGAGTACCATTTTCATTCCCTCTTTATGTACAATTTTTACCTTTGTAACGAGCACTGATTTGTCTTTATCAATTATGATTATTTAAAATTCTAGAATAGCTTTAGTTTTTAGAAATAATGGGAATTTTACATTGTTTCGGGTTGTAATATTGCAGTCTTTCCCCCCATTGTGTGTGCGTATTTATTAAACAGTAGCTTATTATTTCTCTGGGAGAGTGCTGGCTGATAGTCATACCTTTCTACCCATTAGCCTCTTGGTTGTTAACTTTAGCCCAATGATGGTGGGTGTAGCTACTCTTATAAATTGAGTTACTGCTTAACTGAATTTCAGTGAATTACCATGATTAGAAATAACTAGGGTAATCAAGATTAACTAATTAAACCATCTGTTTACTGCTGCGAAGGAAAAACAGAGTAAGAAGGATGACTAGCTGATAGTACAACATAGAAAAATAGGAACCTGGGGACTGGCTTGATCTTATCTGTGCTCAGGGGCCTCTACTTGTCTCTAAAAGTGCTCATGGTGGCATTGAAGGTAGCACTGGGGAGGGTGACAGGTGGAGATTTCTGTGCTTCTGCCATATGAGAGTAGGGGAGGGATGCATGGGAGTTAAAGCAAAAAGAAAGAAGAAATCCCGTCTGGACCCACTGCCCCAGGACTGTGAGAGAGCGCTTCTGGGGAAGTGCTGCCTGATCGTTCACAGCTTTGAAGGCCGTCGATGCCCCTCAGCAGAGACCCACCTTAACAGCACAAATTCCAAAGTGTACTCACCGCTAGTTAAACCTCAGGCTCTCTGGGAAACTCTCTCTCTTACCCCACAGTGGTGTTTTCCTTCTGAATTATTGCAGTATTTACCGCTTGTCTGCACCAGACTGGAAAGGGGAAAAGAAACTTTTCCCTGGTGCCAGGCACTATACAAGGTCGTATTTAATCTTCACAACCTTCCTGTGGGGTAAGCACAACTGCTTCGTTTCATAGATCGGAAACTTGGCTAGAGAAACACGGGTAGTAGTAGAAGAAACTTGATTCCGTGCTATCCGCCGAGATGTGTAAGGTGTGGCTATGTAGCGAATTCTGACTCAATCCGGTGTTTCCAGATCACCAGTCTACACCTTTTATGCCGTGTCATATCATGGCAATTGTGTGCTTTTCTGTATTCGTGGGGTTTGTCAGAATTTGATGATTCCTGTTAATACCAGTCATGTGTTTCCAGTGTTCAGGGGCTTTGTAGGTGACAGTGGCATTAGGGAGATCCATTAAAAACCCATGTAAGCTGTGACTTAAATAACTTAATCCTAACTCTGCCTTTGCTTCCACATCTCTAAAATGGGAATGATACTAATAACTACCTCAGGGTTGTTGTGAGAACTAAATGAAGTAATGAATGAATGTTCCATTCCTAGCAGAGTGGAAAGTACACAGTAAGTGGTAGCTATTATTGTCACCAGGAAAAGCCCTCGTCATCTCTTGGTGTTGATGAGATCAATAGCTGTGATATCCTATTTATGACAGTTACTCCTTTTCTCTGTCTAGTATCCAGGGGTTCCCTGGTTCTAGTATCTGGGGGTTGTCAAATACATCCTGGTTCACCTGTCCTTACCTCCCGTGATTATGTGGTTAATGATTGGCCCTAAAGCAAAGGCCACACAGTTTAGAAAGCCTTCGCTAGCAGGGCATATGGGGTTGCCAGGGAGATTTTAATATTTTCCATGTTGGTTAAGAATACAGGCCTTTTTATTTTAGCCTAAAGTCTGATGCATCCTTTTAATTTTCAAAAGCTAAAAACTCAGAGATGCAGGCTTTAGTTGTGTATTCATTTTCCCTCTGAAAATAAGAGTCTGAGCACACGAATTATATTTTGTTTTTTAGGGTTTAACCCTTGATGAAGTGACTCTGCAGAGTAAGAGGAGAGCAGTTTATAACCTGATAAAGATTTTTGCTTCAGGCTGAATTGTGTGTTTGTGTGGATGTAAATGTCGTGCTTCTCTGTAGCACTTCACATACATGTGTGTGTGCATGTGTGCGTGTTTGGGTTTGTTTATGTTTGGGGGGCTTTGTGTGTGTTGTGGCATTGGTATGACTACTTGTTCTGATGGTTTATGAAAAATAATTTACATGTGGATTCCTTTAGTTTTCCAGTTTGCCTCCTGATCTGGTGAGGAGTTGTCATTTTAACAAATTGAAACACCACCTTTGAAGGTTATGATGTCATTTTTATCCTATGGCAAGGCCTCATTTCTTCCTTCATTTAATCCAGATGCCTCTGAAGACTTAAGCTTTTGTGTCTACACATATACGATAGCTAACAGTCAGGCGTGTAAGGGTCTTTGTAAGAGGCTTAGCCAAAACATCCCGCCCTTACAGTGCTTGACACTTCTCAGAAGACTCAGCCAGTATCTGAATGTTGGGATATAAGGGGGTCAGGTCAAATAAAGAAGCTGATCCAGAAATTGTGACTTTTTAAAAAATATGTTTTTATTGATTTTTTTTTTTTGAGAGAGAGAGAGGAAGGGAGAGGGATAGAGAAATAGACACATCGATGAGAGAGGAACATCATCAATCAGCTGCCTCCTGCACAATGTATTAGGGATTGAGCCCGCAACCTGAGCATGTGCCCAGATTGGGAATTAAAGTGGTCCCCTCTTGGTTCCTGGGTCAGCGTTTAACCATTGGACAACACTGGCCTGGCGTGACTTTTATCTTTATACAGGGTGGGGCAGAAATAGGTTTACAGTTGTGAGTATGCGAAAACAGTTTACTCTTGCGTTATTTTTTTATTGATTATTGTTATCATAAAGGCACGTCCCCTTTCTCTTCTGCATTAGTTAACTCCCGTCAGCAGCAGTTCTGGCAGTTGGAGCTTAGCCTTTCAAAAACAGTTTGTCATGCTGTTTGCCTGCTCAGTCACGCTTTAGACTCATATTTGCTGGAGAAGCCATTCTGGATCCTCCAAGCCAGTGGAGGGCAGCCGTGTGTGTGGATTTTAAGAATGCTAATGTGTTTCCTGCCCTACTATCAGACTCCTTTCTCTTCCTACCCGTATCTGTATAAAGAAGGTGGAAGGCTTGGTTGTCGGTGACCCACAAGGTTCTGTTGGCTGGTGATTGGTAGAATAAAATGGGGGGGAGGGTGTGGGAGAAGGTGGAACTTAGCTGTGGAGGTAGATCTCTTTGAGATTTAGACGAGCAGGAAAGCAGCCCAGAGAGTCCTCAAGAGGCTAATGAGCACTGCCCTTGACTGATAGCCTCCCAAGGAGAAAGACTGAGTCTTCATCTAGACATGGACGTGACGCCCAGGAAGGATGTGAAAGCATTTTAAATATATATGTTGTTTTATTGAATGTGAAAGCATTTTAAAAGCTGTTCCCTCTCTAATCTACATTTGAAATCCCATAGTGGGTGGTATAATGAAGCTTAATAATTAGTTTCTTGATTAGACCACATCATGGATTATATATAACTAGAGGCCCAGTGGACAAATTTGTGCACGGGTGGGGTCCCTCAGCCGATCAGGGCTGCGGGATGTTGGCTAGCCAGGGGGAGGGGCTGCAGGAGGTTGGTTGTGGGGGCACACTCCTGCGTTGACCGTCTGTCCCCTGGTGGTCAGTGCATGTCATAGCAACCGGTCGACTGGTCATTCGGTTGCTTAGGCTTTTATATATATAGATAGATGAAGCAGACCTTAAAAAACATGGCTGATTATTTTGAGTGCCTATTTTAAACCAAATAAAAATCAAATGTTGGACTTGACAACTAGGTTTTTAATTTGCTTTTTAAAAATGTGCATTTAACGCAGGATAAATTATGCAACTCCTACGGAGGACACCAAAACACTGTTGCATGTCTTCAAGAAGCTAAGTGCCCACGAGCAGTACATGATGAATTCTAGATTTACCTTGAATACAAATGTGTCTGTTCTCAGGCAGAACTGAAGGACTTGGGCCTGATGGAATGAAGTGTCTTTACTCAGGTTCGAGAAGGGATTTGGCAGGCTGGGCTTCTTGCAGTGTCTTACTGACACTGTCGGGGACATCAGGTTTTCTTCATGAGTTTTATTTAAAGAGTGAACTTGTGTTTTCACTTGTATATAGTGTCACTCCTAGAGTAATTGGACACAAGCATGAAGCATGTCATCGTTCTTATTAGTAAAATGGGTGTGAGCTCCAAAAACATTAAGTTTGGAGACATGGAAAATGGGCATGATGATCTTCCCACGGGCAGTAAATTTTCCTTCCTTAATTTCATTTTGCTTATTTTTGTGACATTAGTTTAACGTACAATTGGTTTAATCTTTTGAACTTGATCTCACATTTACTTCTTCCATTTAACATTTCTCATTTGCCCAAACAGGTAGGAATCTTCTACCTCTGAACCCTTCTGGGGGCCTTTGTTGATGACCTCATGGCACTTGGTGTGGTTGTGTCTGGGAGGGGGTTTATGTCTTCCCTCTGTCTCCCTTCCCCAGCCTCCTGTGTCCGTCCCACATTATTCACTGAATTTTCAGCCATAGGCTCTGTGTCTGACTTAGCTTATCTAGCACAGATGTTTGCTCAGAGTGGATACTGAGTATTTACTGGATTCCAGGTAACTATTTTAAACCAAATAAAAACCAAATGTTGGACTTGCCATATACTTCAAGAGAATATATGTCCGGTGTAGGTCTATCAAAATGACCAGCAAAATCTAAACAGAATTGAGGGAATGGCTGTGAGTCGGGGCATCGGGTTTTGCTTGAAACTGCAGTACACACATTTCACATATATTCTATAATCTTGTGTTGATATTTACTGATGCGTGTACTGGCAACAGCCCCAGCAGATCATTTATTTTTAACTTGCTTAGTGAAATCTGGGTTGGAAACTTACATTACAAAATCAACAGCTGAAATTGAGCATTCAGACTCTCTTAAATTGAAAAATTAAGATATGAAGGGAGTGTGAGTCTTTTAGAAACTGCTGTGTCCTCGCAAAGTATTACCTTTGGCTGAATGTGGCATATACCTATTCCATCTTCATCCAATACGTTTTAAGTAAGAAAATGTGTATGGGGAGTTTATATGTAGCAGAAGACTGTGAGACTATTTTTAGAAAATGAGTTTTCAGGATGCCTTTGGTTGTGGTTGTGTTTTTTTTTTTTTTTTTTATTCTCTTACTTTTGTGTATATTTGTTTGTCATAGAGACAAGAAACTAGTTCTTGTGGATAACAGGGCTGATTGCTCACCATTCCGGTTAAACATGCTGGGTTTTGTTTAGTTATGTTGTGAGGCTTTAGTATACATTACTCTCCCTTAGGCCTCATCCACATACCTCAGAGTAACCTAATATGTGTCGTTAAATTGAAAACATGATTTGAGTTTGGGGGCTTCATTTATAGTAAGAAATGTGAAATATAAGGAATTCAGTGAATACACAAAATAAATACAATTTGGGGAACATTTCACAACTACGTTACAGATGAAATTTAAATTATGCAGAGATGAGTCATAATTTTGGGTTCTTCGGTTAGCCCATGGTTTTCATTTTATAGAATTTCTGATTATTCTTGTCTTTTGGTAACCACGCATTTTCAAATACCTTTTATTTTCAATTATTCTTTAAAATTTTTATGCTTTACTCTATATTAATCTTGTGTTTATCAGCAAAATAATTCTATTTACTGGTAGATTAGGAGTGTTAACCCTGTTTTGCCTGTTTTCTGGTTATTTTTTTCAATTGATGAAGAGCAAAGATTGGGAAAACATATGTATTGTTTAAGGCCCTAGAAGAAGCTGTCCTGCCCCCCAGCAGTGAGCCTTCTTGAGGGCTGGGAGACAACCTAGAGCCCCTTTGGGTTCTATGGATCCTAGAACATTGCTCTGACTGGGGAGGGAGGATCCCAAATATTTGTCCCATTAAGATTTTTCACATTTTAAAAGTTATGCATTTTTCCCCCACAAGAATATTTCTGATAACTCTGAGAGCTGATTATATTTTACTCTGCATACATACTTGTTTTTGCTTTAGAAGTTTAAGATTAGGAAAACTTAAATATGGGCTGGACTAAAGTTATATATTAAAGATCTTAGTTCAGTTTTCAGCTTGATTTTGTTTAGATTAGATTTATTAAACATCAAAAACAAGGAAGGCAGGAAAACATTTATATTGTTTATAGTCAAAGAAGAATAACGATTTGAAATATTACCCAGATAATTTAGAGCAAAGTAAATCTTTGTCCTAAAATACTCAGCTGAGGGCAAAAAAGTTTTTAAGAGTTTATTTTTTATGCATATTAGTTTTTTTTATATAATGATATTTATATATTGTTTTGAGAGCTTGTTTGGAGGTTCTAGCAGGGGAGCGCAGCTACTCGTATACCCTTGACCGAAGACGGGTCCTCTCCTGGGGGGCGGGGGTGGGGGGGGGGAGGTCGTCCATGGATCGGTGAGGGAGGAGGGGGACACCCGCCTAGCCAGCCAGATCAGCCGAATCAACCCTGGCGATCAATGGGGTGACAGATGTCGCAGCCAGATCGCCCTCACATCCTTATATATTGTTTTGAAAATGAATTATACATAGGAGAGGATAAAAATCAATTATGGGCTCACTATTTAATTACTTATATTTCCTGATTCATGTAATTGATTTTGTTATAAGTGTTTATAACATAGGCCTATTTATATTCATATTAAGCTTTTTTGTTCTTTTTTACATTGTTAATCATTCATTTAAAAGATGGTTTCTACTGGCTGTTTGCATAGCAGGCCATTGTTTGGAAGGCCTATGAGGTATCTCACCACTCTCCTTCAGTACATGTTGAGTTTAATAAGTCCAGGTTTTTGTTGTTATAAATAAATCGACAGTGTTGTTATTTTCTTACTTGATGAATTGGAATACATTTCTGAAGGCAGAATTACCAGATCAAAAGTATATGGTATCCATAGGATATGGACAGCTGTGAGATTTTTAATTACATGGGATTATTCCACCCCAGAAAGATGGTGCCAAGAGTATTCTTTTAGCCTTTATTTACTGCATCTGGGCAATTTGACTATTTTCTGTTTTATCTATTATCTAATCCCAGAAATTGTTGGACTGAAAAATCCTCAGCAGTCATTCAGAAATCAAACCCCTGGGCCTCTCTGTATTAGGCTTTTTTATTTTTAATTTTATTCCTGTGTAACAAATGAGCACAAACTGAGAGGCTTGCCATACATAACATTTGTTATCTCAGTTTCTGAGGTTGGAAGTCCAGGCACAACG
>NW_005875403.1:0-12295 GCF_000147115.1 Myotis lucifugus | reverse complement strand
TAGGGGATCAACAATGGTATTATTTTGTAGTAATATTGTTTATTGACACTCCTTAGAAAAAATTATTTTAGTAGTAGTAATAGTAGTAGTCATAGACATTGTCATCTTGACCTAAGAAAAAAAAAGATTGAGATTGTACTTCCAGGTCAACCCACCAACTACTTTTTTGATCTGCATTCATTCACAGCTTCCTAAATGTTACTTATCTACAGACAAGTGAAAGTAGGTCTTGACTTTCCTATTGCCACTTATTTAACATACTAGTGGCCCGGTGCACAAAATTTGTGCACATTAGAAGGGAATTAATTAGAGGAAATATTTTAATATTGCTATATGCCCTTACTTTATAATAGAAGTGTCAGAGATGAAAAAAATTAGTAAAATGTATATGAAAATCTCCCTCCTGCCAGTCTGGGCGTGCTGCAGGACCCAGAGTCAAGTCCCCGCCCACCTGTGTGCACCTTGAAATCACACTAGACCAAGACCTGGCCGGTGCCACCCCGATTAGGCAAGACCCAGACCCAGCCAGCCCCACCCCCTCAAGCGCCACCGGGCGGGGGGCGCAGCCTCAGGTCCCCCATCTAGCCCCGCCAGGCAGGGGGCATGGCCTCAGATCCCCCACCCCAACCTGGCGCCATGCAGCCTCAGGTACCTGCTGATCGGTTGTTACAGTGTCACGGTGTTATGGTGTCACAGTGTGAAGACCATTTGCATATTAGCTTTTTATTATGATGATGCCTTTAACTGTTGTAGGTGCTAACAGTATAAAGAAAAATGATTAACTTTCCATTTCTTTAGTGGAGAGTATAATCTAGTAAACATATAAATCTGCCTATTTCAGAGGTTGACACTAGTATCCCTGTGTGTGTGTATGTGTGTGTGTGTGTAAAATGTGCTCCTGGAGCATAGCAGAAGCAACTTATCTTGACAGGGGCAAGATACAGCTGTGGCTATGTCAAAGGAAGATTTTAAAAATATAAAACTATAAAAAAGATAGCAACTCATAAACTTGTCAAAATTAACACAGAAAACCATCCTGCCCAGTGAAGCTCCTGCTATGAAAGATAAGTAAGTACTGTTAACATCACAGTCTTACTAGCACAGGCCCCATTACACCTCTTAAAAACTGGGAATAATTCCCAATTCCATTTACGTTCTAAAGAGAAGTTAACCTTGTAACCCCCAACTATAACCCAGAATTGGATAGAAATTTATCTACAGACTGTCCTGTGATTATGAGGAAGTTCCTTGATGGTCATAACATATAAGTCAAATTTAGGTTCTCTAGATTCACCATCTTTGGCAAGAAAAAGAAATGTACCCAAAGGCATACAGTTTTTGTCAATGAATTCCAAATAAGATGACTTCTTCTATATTTTGAAGTAGGTAAAAGCCTGTCTTCTCTTCTCCACTTTCCAAATCTCATTTTATTTCTTGGACTTTCTTTTTCCTTTCCCACCTCCTATGGCCAACTGTAGGGCCTCCTTGCTACCGGGGAGCCAGCCTCTGTATGCCACCCCCATGCACTCCTGCCTCTCCCAACACATGCCCTGCCTGGGCCCTTTCACAGTTAAGCTCACTCAGCACTTTTCTCCAGTCTGCTTTACTCAGATGCAATTTCTCCTTGTCTGTCACCTACTAATTAAGTCAAGGGTATATTTGATCCTCAGATCACTTATGCCGCACACGCTATCCACAGGGATTTGCACTGAGTGAGCACTTGTAGGATGAATTAATGTCGAGATGAATTTCCATCTGTGTCCTCTGGGAGCTTACAATTTAGGAGAGAAAATAAGAAACAAACAATTTAAGTGATGTTGGGAATTAAAAAGAGAGAATTAAAACTAAAACTATTAAACTGTTGTGTCTCTAAGGTTCTTATGAGAGACAATTGTTTAGTACTTAGGAGCTTCTCCCATTAAAAAACAAAAAATCACAACTATGTTATCAACAATAATTTTTGATTCAATTAAAAACATTGTTGGAACATGTAATGCCTACAAATGAATACCTCTGTATTATTTTAGCCACATCTAATCACCATAAAAATGTTAGGAATGTTAAATTGAAATTCCTAACAACTATAAACTTTATTGAGTGCTAGCAATATGTTAGCACTTTACTGGAAAATGAAGGAACAAGGGCTTCTCCTCAGAGTAGAGAAAGTAAGTTATAAACTGCAGGAATCCGGGGACCTATTCACTGCCTATCTGCATAAGAATAAGAGAAAGCTTTTTTTCCATTTGCATAAAGAATGACATCTCTAAGGTCAATCACTCCCCAGGTGCTTAGAACTAGACAAAAAAAGAAAAGAAAGGATTGTCCCTTGGAGGGCACAGGAATTTGGTGCAAAAGAACAAGTCACTCATAAATTAAGTGCTCCTCAAATATGAAACTGCAGGTGAAAGTAATAAATAGCAGTGTCCTCCTCCATACAATGAGGGTTCTGAGCTAGAAGTTTTCTAATTTTCCATTCAGCTCTACTGCACTAAGTCTTCTTGAAGGGCATTATCTATCTGAAATGGTTGATACGGACCCTCTGGGTTTTATGAGCTGGGATTAGGAAGCCATCCTATTAAAGTATTCAAATATTAAGCCAACAGTGTTCATGGGCGAGGAGGAGAGTGGACTGAGTCTGAGGGGGCGTGGGGTCAGGGTCAATAGTCTATGTCCATGTGGAGAGGAAGCAGGCAGGAAGTCAGGAGAAAGCAACCACAGGAACCAAGCTTTGGGGGTGCATTCAAGGAAAAGTAAAACCAATTGCAGAGGATCCAAGGGAAGTAGCAGGAAAAGAGCCTGTGGAGGAATCTGGGAAGGAAGTTATCTCTGCTTATGGGAGAGTTGATGACATTGCAAAGTGCTATGGAGTTTGTTCCAGCATGATAGATAACATCACACCAAGGGACCTAGTACAGTAGTCCCCTTATCTATGAAGGATATGTTCCAAGACCCCCAGTGGATGCCTGAAACTGCGAATAGTACCAAACCTTATATTTACTATGTATTTTCCTATAGAGACATACCTATGATAAAGTTTAATTCATAAGTTAGGCACAATAAGAGATTAACAACAATAACTAATAATAAAATAGTACAATATCACAATATACTATAATAAAAATATGTAAACGTGCTCTCTCTCTATATATATATATCTCTATCTCCCTCCGTCTATTAACTTATCTAATAACAGAGACAACTAGGTGACTAACAGGCAGGTAATATATACAGTGTGGATATGCTAGACAAAGAAATGATTATGTTTCAGGTGGGTGGTGAGCACAGAGCAGGTTGGTGTGATATTTAATTACACTACTCAGAATGGCAGGCAATGTAGATCTTTTAAATTGTTATTTCTAGAACTTTCCACTTAATATTTCAGAAATGCTATTTACCATGGGAAACAAAACAGCAGATAAGAGGGTGGGGTAATGTGAGGATTTCAAGTAGAGGGGCAATTCAGAACCTTTTTCTCCCTGGAATTATGACATTAGGCATCCTGTTATTAAATAATAATTTTCCAAAACATATGAAAACCATGACCTTGTTACAGAAATAAAAATGAACATGCATTAAATATTTTATATAACTCATTATTAATGAGGGAACTCATAAGATATTGCAACCAGTTCAAAAGACATATTTATAGCTCCACGATGTTAAAATGAATGTTCAAATGAGAGCAAACCGGCCTCTTCCACCATGAAGAAGGAAAGTCAATTGATAGAATCTGCATGTCTGTAGGCAAGAATTATTTTTATTGTTATCAGCTACTATTCACAGAGTTATAAAATAACTCAAAGACAATGAAAGACGAGAGTCAGGCAGCCGGAAAGCTGTGATCTTAACAATTCATAGTTTCTTTTGAAGCATGATATTTTTCCTCTATGCAGCTCTGCATATTTTTAATGTAGGCTTATGTTTATAATGCTGGAATCTCCTCTGAAAAGCCTTGATTTCAATGATCAATACGTGGACCTAGGATTTCGTTGTAGAATTTACAGTGCCAGGACAAGAATGGCTAACAGTTTGTAATGACTAAGTTCTTTATTTATGGTATAAATAAATGTCAAAGATTTCCAGGGAGTTATTTTGATAGTAAAACAGAGCAGTAAAAATTATGGTAGATGGTCAATCAGAAATGGAGAAATAGGGCAAAGGGAGGAGAGGTAGTAAATAAAGGGAAGAGCAACTGTGATGATTTTATGACAAAGTAACATCTAATCTGAGATCGAAAGGGTGGAAATCAGAAAGGTGAGTGGGCTTTCAGCAGATGGACCAATGGGGGAATTTATAGAGCTGGTCAAGGAATGGAAAGAAATGACCTGAAAATAGGCCTTTTTTTTTTTTTTTAACAAACCATCTTCAGATCAGAGTCATTTCTATTTATAATTGAATTGGTATCCTCTCTACTATATAGGACTTTGTTTTCATTTTTTAAGACTTTATTTTTTTAGAGCACTTGTAGCTTTATGGAAATGTACAGAGACTTCCCATCTAGTCCCTATCTCTACACATGAATAGTCTCCCCCATTATCGATCACTCACCAGAGCAGTATATTTGTAACTACGGATGAGCCCACATTGACACATCATAATCACCCAAAGTCCATAGTTTACCTCAGGGTTCTCTGTGGATGTTGCTGACCCCGTGGGTTTGGGAAAATGTATAGTGATATATCCATCATTGCAGTATCATATGGAGTATTTTCATGGCCTAAAAATTATCTGTGTTCTACCTATTCATCTCTCTCCACTAACCCCCAATAATTATGGATTTTTTTCTTGCCTCCACAGTCTTGCCTTTTCCAGAATATCATGTAGTTGCAATCATACAAGATGTAGCCAGCCTATGTAGACTGGCTTCTTTCAGTTAATAATATGCATTTACGGTTCCTCCATGTCTTTTCATGACTTGGGAGCTCATTTCCTTTTAGTGCTGAACATACTTCATTGTCTGATTATATGTACCACATTTTATTTATCTATTCATCTAATAAGGGTTTCTTGGTTGCTTACAATGTTTGGCAATTACGAATAAAGCTGCTCTAAACATTCATGCACAGGTTTTCATGTGAACTTAAGGTTTTAACTCCTTTGGGTAAATACCAAGAAGCATGATTGCTGAATTCCATGGTAAGAGTGTTTTACTCTTACCTGCCAAATTGGCTTTCAAAATTGCTGTACCATCTTGCATTTCTACCAGCAATGTATGAGAGTTTCTATTCCTCCAAATCCTTGCCAGCATTTGGTGTTTTCAGTGTTTCCGAATTTGGCATTCTAATAGGTATGCAATGGTATCTCATTGTTGTTTTAATTTGTATTTCCCAGATAATATAACATCTTTTCATATGCTTATTGTCTACCTGTATATTTTCTTTGGGGAGGTGCATGGTAAGGTCATAGAGCCATTTTGTAATTGAATTGTTTGTTTACTTATTTTTGAGTTTTAAGAGTTCTTTGTTTATTTTGGACAATAGTCTTTTATCAGATATATCTTTTGCAAATATTTCCACTCAGTCTGTGCTTTTCTTTTAATCCTCTTGACATTGTCTTTTGCAGAGAGAAGTTTTTAATGTTAATGAAGTTTATTTTATCAAGCTTTCATAGATTGTATCTTTGATGTTATTTCTAAAAAATGTATCACCATACCCAAGGTCATCTATATTAGAGCTGTTATTAACAGACATTTTCCTAAACAAAAAGTTATGGATGAGATGAAGGGAATCACTGGCATTGAGCATCTAGTGATCCAAAATGAACAGTCAATGTTGTAATTCAATAATACCATTGGGCAACTAAAGAGGAAAAGAAAATCAAATCAATCATTTAAAAGAATTTGGCCTAAGTCTGTTAATAAGTTGAAACCCTTAAGTATTTGCCTAGAAATTAGGTAAAGATAAAATAACAACAACAAAATGTTTAGATTTATATTGCCCAAATTTAATATAATTCTAAAGAGAGAAAAATACACTAGAATTTTTGTATTAAGAAAACTGAAGCCTGAAGCACCTATTCCATGTCCTCTTTGCTACCTAGGGAAATACTGCATTTGGAGAAGTTTAAATTTTTTGTAGGGAATCTCATAGTGTGTAATATGTTCAGGTGACTGTATATCAATAAACCTAGAAATGCTATGACACATTTCCTAAGTGCTTTCACTATTGAATAAGTAGAGAGCCTAACACTCTTGAACACACACATTGGAATATGTTTTTCCCTATGCTGCCTTCTTTATGCCATCATATTTGTTCTTAATTTCTCTCCTTGTGTGTGTTAGTATAAGTTGTCTTCTACATGCAAAGATCATAATAAGACATTGATAAACAAACAGTAGGAGCAGAAGATTGGTATTCCAGAGTATAGAAAATAGTAAAATGTACTCAAGTAGCACTACTGACCCCCACCATCAGGGCTTTTGTTATGAGTTACATTCAAGCTAAGCAAACAGCCAGCCCTAAGCCCTGATCAATGGCTGATTAAAGATAAAGAACAGAGATTAGGACCAAGGAACATAAGACACTCACCCCTTATCAATCTGTAGAATCAACAAATGCCTGTACTTATATCTTCTCCATTCTGGTTGCTTTCTATCCTTTAAGAACAAGAATATTGAACATAACAAAATAATATATATATGCATATATGTGTGCGGAGCCGGCATGGCCATAGCATACTCAGCCCCAGGGCGCCTTATGTGCCATGCCAGCACAGCCTGGTTCAGTGACCCTGAGTGGGGGTGTGAAAGGACTGAGAAAAGACAGACAAGAGAATGAAAGCTGGGTCTCGGTGGGACGCTGCTCCCTGATGAGGAGACAGCGCCCACAAGCCGTGTCTTTATTTTATAGCAGATGTCACGAGGCAAAGTAGGGGCGTGATCAAGTTGTTTACAGCATTCTCCTGAGTTCCAACCTCACTCAACTACATGCACCCGAACTCTATCACAAGGCACGTGGGGTTACGTGTTCAGACCATAGGTTCAAGCTCACAACCACAGCCGTTGGCTATGATTGTGCTGGGAGGGCCCTGCCCTCCAGCTGGGACTTGCACGTGGCAATGAGAGGACCCTGTCCTTTCATTAGTCCGAGGCTTGAACCTGGCCAAAACACCGTAACTGCGCCCCACGTATATGTATAACCCATGTACACAAACAATAGTGTGGGGAAGGCCTGGGGTAGGGCAAGGGATGGAAGGAGGGGGGCAAAGGAGGGGAATGGGGGACATCTGTAATGCTGTCAACAATAAATTTAAACAAATAAAATAAAATAATTAATTAATTTAATTAAATAATTTATTATGTGTCAGGCAAAATGTAAAACACTTTCCATTGAATTAAGCATTTATTCCATAGAACAGCCCTATAAATTAAGTGCAAACATTATCCTCTGTATTATTAAGATGAGAAACCTGCGGATGCTGTAAATTGTCAGCTGTGAACTCAAGATTTAAAGACTAGAAGTCTTGTCCTAGCTAGTTTGGCTCAGTAGATAGAGCATCAGCCCACATACTGAAGGATCCTGGGTTCAATTCCGGTCAAGGGCACATACTTTGGTTGCAGACTCTAGCCCCAGCCCTGGTAGGGCCAGTGTGGAAAGCAACCAATCTATGCGTCTCTCTCACATTTATCTTTCTCCCTATCTCTCCCCCTCCCTTCCACTCTCCCTAAAAATCAATGGAAAAAATATCCTAGGGTGAAGATTAACAATAAAATAAAATAAATTTTAAAAAAAGACTAATATTCTTGTAACCACCAGTGATGGCGAACTTTTGAGCTCGGCGTGTCAGCATTTTGAAAAACCCTAACTTAACTCTGGTGCCGTGTCACATATAGAAATTTTTTTATATTTGCAACCATAGTAAAACAAAGACTTATATTTTTGATATTTATTTTATAAATTTAAATGCCATTTAACAAAGAAAAATCAACCAAAATTGAGTTCACGTGTCACCTCTGACATGCGTGTCATAGGTTTGCCATCACTGAAAGCTTTCTCTAGACATGCCCCCAATCAAACCTCCAGTAAAAAAAGCTACATCTCATTTACACCAAAGTGGAGGGATCATCAGTGCTATGGGATTGGAGGTTAAAACCTTAAAGCAATGACGAAGAAGGCAAAATCAACCCTCGGAAGCCCAAGGCAAAGGAGGGGCTTTTTGTTGCAGGGAAGTCTGGTAGAGGATGGAATAGAAAGATACAGGGATGGCTAGGTGGGTCAGAGTTTTACCTCCTTAAATAAAATGTTAATTAGAAGAATAAAATAAAGGTCCTGGAGAAACCAAGATGGCGGCATAGGTTAACGCCGGAGTTTGCTGCCTCGAACAACCACTTCAAAAATACAACTAAAAGACGGAACGGACATCATCCAGAACCACAGGAAGGCTGGCTGAATGGAAGTTCTACAACTAGGAGGAAACGAGAATCAGAGGAGGCGCAGTGCTGAAGTAAAATACTAAGGTGCGGAGTGCGCGAGGCGTGGGCTGGTGGCTGAGGGCGCGGTTGTCTGTTTCAATCCGGAGGGAGCCTCAGACTCTGAGCTCCAGATCCGGGCAAGTCTCTAGGGACCCAGACTCAAACGGGAGAAGCAGGACTGTCTGGCTACGGTCCCTCCGAGGTTTGCAGCGGTTGCTGGGACAGAGAGGCAGAGCCCTGGGGACAGACTGAGAGCAGCCATAACTGCTCCCTCCTCCGCCCTGTTGATCCCGTGGGACCCGCCCCGCCCAAGCCCTGCACAGAGCCATTTGCCGGATAGCCTCAGGCAAAGGCTAGATTAGCACCTCCCTAGAGGACACAAGTTCTTCCACTGCAAACACAGCTGATTATCACAGCCAGTCGGCCTGGAGGTCAAATCCCTCTAGTATTAACTATAACAATCAAGGCTTAACTACAACAAGACTGCGCACAAAGACCACTAGGGAGTGTACCAAGAAAGCATAAAAAAATGCAGAGACAAAGAAACAGGACAAAACTATCAAGGGAGGATATTGAGTTCAGAACCACACTTTTGAGGTCTCTCAAGAGGCTTCTAGAGTCTATTGATAAACTTGATGAGATGTACAGGAAATCTAATGAGACCCTCGATGGTGTGATAAAGGACCATCTAGAAAGTATGCATACACTGACTGAAATAAAGAATATTATACAGACTCCCAACAGCAGACAAGAGGAGCGCAAGAATCAAGTCAAAGATTTGAAATGCGAAGAAGCGAGAAACACCCAACCAGAAAAGCAAAATGAAAAAAGAACCCAAAAATATGAAGATAGTGTAAGGAGCCTCTGGGACAGCTTCAAACGTACCAACATCAGAATTATAAGGGGAACAGAAGATGAGAGAGAGCAAGATATTGAAAACCTATTTGAAGAAATAATGACAGAAAACTTCCCCCACCTGGTGAAAGAAATGGACTTACAGGTCCAGGAAGCGCAGAGAACCCCAAACAAAAGGAATCCAAAGAGGACCACACCAAGACACATCATAATTAAAATGCCAAGAGCAAAAGACAAAGAGAGAATCTTAAAAGCAGCAAGAGAAAGAAACTCAGTTACCTACAAGGGAATACCCATACGAATGTCAGCTGATTTCTCAACAGAAACTTTGCAGGCCAGAAGGGAGTGGCAAGAAATATTCAAAGTGATGAATACCAAGAACCTACAACCAAGATTACTTTATCCAGCAAAGCTATCATTCAGAATTGAAGGTCAGATAAAGAGCTTCACAGATAAGGAAAAGCTAAAGGAGTTCATCACCACCAAACCAGTATTATATGAAATGCTGAAAGGTATCCTTTAAGAAGAGGAAGAAGAAGAAAAAGGTAAAGATACAAATTATGAACAACAAACATGCATCTATCAACAAATGAATCTAAGAATCAAGTGAATAAATAACCTGATGTACAGAATGAACTGGTGATTATAATAGAATCAGGGACATAGAAAGGAAATGGACTGACTATTCTTGGGGGGGAAAGAGGAATGGGAGATGCAGGAAGAGACTGGACAAAAATCGTGCACCTATGAATGAGGACAGTGGGTGGGGAGTGAGGGCAAAGGGTGGGGCTGGAACTGGGAGGAGGGGAGTTATAGGGGGGGGGGGGAAAGAGGAACAAATGTAATAATCTGAACAATAAAGATTTAATAAAATAAAATAAAATAAAATAAAATAAAATAACAGTAGATATAAGGCTCTAAAAAAAAAAAAGAAGAAAGAAATATTCAAAGTGATGAATACCAAGAACCTACAACCAAGATTACTTTATCCAGCAAAGCTATCATTCAGAATTGAAGGTCAGATAAAGAGCTTCACAGATAAGGAAAAGCTAAAGGACTTCATCACCACCAAACCAGTATTATAGGAAATGCTGAACGGTATCCTTTAAGAAGAGGAAGAAGAAAAAGGTAAAGATACAAATTGTGAACAACAAACACACATCTATCAACAAGTGAATCTAAGAATCAAGTGAATAAATAATCTGATGTACAGAATGAACTGGTGATTATAATGAATCAGGGACATAGAAAGGGAATGGACTGACTATTCTTGGGGGGGAAAGAGGAATAGGAGATGCAGGAAGAGACTGGACAAAAATCGTGCACCTATGAATGAGGACAGTGGGTGGGGAGTGAGGGCAAAGGGTGGGGCTGGAACTGGGAGGAGGGGAGTTATGGGGGGGAAAAAAAGAGGAACAAATGTAATCTGAACAATAAAGATTTAATAAAAAAAATTTTTTTAAAAAATAAAAAAAATAAAGGTCCTTTACTCCTTAAATAAATAAACAAGTAAAGTTTTACAGAAATCCCTGCTCTCTTTAATACCAATAAACAAAAGAAAAACCCCAGGCCCACTTATGTTGTGTGTCAGAGAGGCCTAGGCAGGGCTGTCTTCCCCAAGCCGGCAAGAATGAGAGCACAGCGTGTGCACTTACCACACCTAATCACGAGGCCAGGGCTAACAGCAGAAATGCCAGGTACTGTTAGTCCTAATGGAGGAAGGGAGCTGAGACCCGTGACACTGACCAAATTTGAGACAGCAGCTGCTTCCCCTCTTTGCCACACGGATTCAGATGGCGAAGCAGCGCTGGCGGGTGAAATCAGCCGTGCTCCTCCGGTTTGTCTCCGATCCTGAGTTGTCCAAATTGAACCCCTGTCTCTTTCCATTTAGCCATGCAGGTCTTGACAGGGCCCAGTGCTGTGTTTTCCTCCCACTGTAACCTGTTTCAGAAAGCCTGACCTTGTTAAGGCGAGCCCTTCTCACATCTTTATTTGACATTTAACTTTTTAAATTCCAGTTGACAGAGCAAAGTGTTAGGTACAGAATTAGTAGATTCTGAAATGAGTCGTTTCTGGAATCATTTCTTACTAATTGAACAATTATTTTATTTTACATTGATGGTGGGGAAGGATAAATATGTTTCAATTACTGGGTGAAAGGAAAAAAAAAGTCAAGTCAATTAATACTTGACTTCAATATTTACTTATGAAATAACCAGGGCTGAGTGTCCCCTGTACGCCTCATTTACACTCATTGGGGAATAGAAAATAGGCAAATCGGGGTGTGTTCAGACTCTGTTGAAATTATATAATGGACGTAGAATGGGAAACCAATGATGTTGGAAGGAGCACATCAACAAAGGATGGAATGAGCCAACTCTCACTCACCTGATTAATGTGTACCTTTCCCTTAGATTTCTTTGCTTTTAATTTTCAGGACTTTTTTAATAAAAATTTTTATACTGTTCCTGAATAAATTAATTTTCTAGTGCTGGTGCAAAAATTACCACATACATATGTGACTTAAAACCACACAGTACTATCTTTACAGTTTTCTCTCTCTCTCTCTCTCTCTCTCTCTCTCTCTCTCTCTCTCATATATATATATATATATATATCAGTAAATATATATACTGATTTCAGAGAGGAAGGGAGAGGGAGAGAGAGATAGAAACATCAATGATGAGAGAATCATTGTTAGGCTGCCTCCTGCACATTCCCTACTGGGGATCAAGCCCGCAACTCTGGCATGTGCCCTGACCAAGAACTTAAGTGGGTCTTCTGAGCTAAAATTAAGGTGTCAGCAGAGCAACATTTCTTCTTGAATCTCAAGGGGAAATTTGTTTTCTTGTCTTTTCCAGCTTCTAGAGGCCACCTACATTCTGTCTTCAAACCTCACCACTCCTCCTTGTGCTTCCACCCTCAAATCTCCTCTCTGAGTCTAATTTCCTGCCCTTTTCTTAAAAGGACACTTGTGATTCCACCGAACCCACCTGGATAATCCAGGGTAGTCTCTCCATCTCAAGATCC
>NW_005875402.1:0-12296 GCF_000147115.1 Myotis lucifugus | reverse complement strand
TTACTTTTACGGAGAAACAAGAATCTAGATTATGATGTGAAGTTATCTAGCGACTAGATTTGAAAAAACCAACAAACTAGCGCGGCACTGACTAAACTGATCATCTCTGAGTTGAATGACTCAGACTGAGTAATTGGTTGCAGCCTGTCTGGCCACCTAGGAACCAAGAGGCTGTTCAGGAATTCCCTCCCTCTCCCTCCCCCCACGCCCCGGGTCTCCAGCGTGGGAGCCAAATGCTGCCCAGGCTGGGCAGGTTCCTGGGGTACCAGCTGAGCCACGAGCAGATTTTGGAGTTCTCTCTTGGGCTCTCAGGGGGGACATGTGCTGGCACCTGGAGAGACCGTGCAACATCTAGGCCAGTGATGGCGAACCTTTTGAGCTCGGCGTGTCAGCATTTTGAAAAACCCTAACTTAACTCTGGTGCCGTGTCACATATAGAAATTTTTTGATATTTGCAACCATAGTAAAACAAAGACTTATATTTTTGATATTTATTTTATATATTTAAATGCCATTTAACAAAGAAAAATCAACCAAAAAAATGAGTTAGCGTGTCACCTCTGACACGCGTGCCAGAGGTTCGCCATCACTGATCTAGACTGAACTGTTCCCACTCCCCTCACCCGGCTCCAGTGCCTCCGGTCTCCACAGTCTCCTGAACTGGGTGCGGACAGCGACCCGTGTCCTTGAACCCTGAGAGGGTTAGGGATGCCCTTGACTCCTCACCCCTCCCTGCCCAGTGTTTCCCAGGCCCTGGCCCCTGTCCGCTCCCGGGGCAGTTCTCTGTGGATAACCATCTATGAGACATTTGTTTATCCTCCTTAAAAAACGACAAAATCCCTTGGATTCCTTCGTTTTAAAAGGACAAGAAGGGCCAGGCTTGCTCGGGGGTGCCCCCTGGTGGTGCCTGACGCCAGCCTGGCCGCCCGCTGGGCTGTGGCAATCAGAGGCAGAGAAGAGGTTCTCAAACTTTTCCACCTCAGGACGCCACCTTGACACTTTGTAAAATTATTGAGCACCCGGGAGAGTTTGTATACACGTTACGTAATCGGTGTTTACAGTATTACAAATGACAACCGGGAGGAATCAGCACATTTACCAATTGATTTAAAATCGTGATAAACCCATTACATGTTAACTTACCTTATTTAAAAATGATCTTTTCCAAAACCAATAGCATTTGGTGAGAAAAATAACACCACTTCACACTTTTGCAACTTCCTTTAATCACTGGATGACTAGACCACCCTGGATCCCACACTGGCTTCTGCATTTAATCGGTCACCGTATCACACACCATGCGGTCTCTGGACAATTCCACTGTATTCTCGTGAGAGGGAGTGAGAACGGCAAATGGCATCTGAGCATTGCTATGAAAATCAGTTTTTCTCTGGACCCTCAGGGGTCCCCAGACCTCACTTTGAGAACTATTTGTTGGGGTGGGGACAAGAATACGGTCCCTGTGGCCATGTAGGCAGGCTGCGCCTTTGGCCAGGACTGTGGGGGGGACACGGGGAACGTGAGGGCTCACCCCTGAAGCTGGCGTTGCAGTGAGTGTGGGGGGCCCACCTCCTCCTGTGCAGGCTGGGTGTGTCCTCCTGGGTCCCGAGGAGGCTGGGTTCTCGCCTTGGGAACTATTCCTCCCTCACAGGGTGACGTTGCTTCGAGACCCTCAGATCCCCGTACAGTGAGGCCTTGCCATGTGCAGCTGCTGAGGGAGGGGTGGGATAGGCCCAGCCGCGCGCAGCTGCAGCCCCAGCCCCAGCCCCAGCCCCAGCCCCGGCCCCAGCCCCAGCCCAGGCTTGGAGAGGTTAACGTAGCCCCCCAGCGCGTCCTCCCTGGCTCCTTGGTGAACTCACTGGGTGATGCACGGAAGTGCTTAGCGTGTTCTGGAAGTTCGGAGGAAGTGCCCGGTGCCTGGGAAGTGACCTGCTCAGTGGGATGTTCCCAGCATGCTTTGGGGCCTTCCCACCTGCTTGACTTCCCCCCACCTTCTCTGCTGGGGCACTTTTGCCCTCTCCGGACTCTTTCCACCCGGGTCTGGCTGTGCTCCCCGCACCTATGAAGGCGTTCCTACTTGCTCTGCGAAGGGACCCCCTTCCCTGTGGGGCGTTCCCAGGAGCATCCCATCTGTTCCGTGAGGGTGTCCCACCTGGGAAGGCAGGGAGCCCCACACTTCTCTCCGGGGAGGGTCCCGCTGCTCCGGGGTGTGGTTTCGTCCACTCCATGAAAGTGCACCCACTTGCTCTGTGAGGCGAGGGCCACCCCGGCGCCCTGTGGGTGAGCTCCCTGTGCCCCACTGTGCGATGCCAGGGTTCCTACCTCTTCTCTGGGGAGAACGCTGCCTCTCCGGGGAGGTTCCGGGGAAACAAGAGCAACTTCTTGGCAGGGAGGGGTGTGGGGGTGCTCATGGCTGGGGGATGGTCCCCCGGGTGTGACCAGGCACAGAGAAGGGGCACCCCATCAGCACTGCACTAGTGGCCCCGGAGCAGGACGGTCCCTCCCTCATGCCCAGAGGGTCACGGGGGGACCAGAGGGCTATGCAGGTGTCTCTGTGGGAGGGACAGTGCCTGAGCGGGAGCGGCTCCCCCTCCACACCCCCCCGCAACCCCCCAGCACAAGGCGGCTGCCCTCTCCTGTCCACAGAGGGGAATAGTCGGCGCTTCTTCTCCCAACACGCTGGAGCCCTTTTGTTAGATTTCAGGTCAACAGACCAAATGGCCCTTATTTCATAAGAGAGGAAAGTGGGGGTCCGAGAGGGACCCTAACTTGCTAGTCACGGGGACTGGAGTCCAGACTTGAGCTGCATCCTGCAGGCAGTGGGAGCCATTGCCGGTTGTGAGCAGGGGAGTGACCTAGCCAGGCTGCTTTCTGAAGATGGTTCTGGGAGGGAGAGGCCACCCACGGGGAAAATCAAGACAGAGGAGGGGGTGCAGCTCCCCCGTCCTCTGTGGCTGCCCTGTCCTTGCCCTGTCCGCACGGGGCCCAGGCCGCCCCTTCCTTTGGACAGACCCACGGGGCCCTGAGTGTGTCTCTTGTCGCCCCAGCTTGTGTGGCCTGCGCACGCTGCAGCCCTACGCTGAGAGGATCCCCGTGGTGGCCAGCACCGGCATCACCATCAACTTCACCTCCCAGATCTCCCTCACCGGGCCCGGCGTGCAGGTGCACTACGGCCTGTACAACCAGTCGGATCGTGAGTACGAGCCGCTGGGGCGAGGCAGCCCCCCACAGCCCCCCAGCTTCCTCCAGCCTCTGCCATCCCTGGGAGTGCCTAGGGGCTAGGCAAAGGGAGTGTGTGTGTGCACGTGTGCCTGTGAACATGTGTGTGTAGACGCATATGCAGCTTTGTGTGTGCCCACATGTGTAAGCAAAGCAGCCGCGTGTGTTCACAAGGTATACACACTCATACATACCTGTGTGTGTGCTGCATGTGTGAGACTGGACATGGATTCCGCATGGACCATGTCCACAGCATGTGTACATGGGGGTGCAGTGAGGCTCACAGAGGCTGCATCTGCACGTTTTCACAATGACACACCCTAATGGCACCCTCCCCGCAGCGTGCCCTGGAGAGTTCCTCTGCTCTGTGAACGGACTCTGCGTGCCCGCCTGCGACGGGGTCAAGGACTGCCCCAGCGGCCTGGACGAGAGAAACTGCGGTGAGCTGTCGGCCTGTGGCACCCCTCCTCTCCCCTCGCCTTCTCTGCACCCGGCTGAGCCCACCCTTCTGAGTAGAGACCCCCACGTGCAATTCCCGATATCAGCATCCCGGAAGTGGGGTGCCCTCTCTGTGCTGAGATGGAAGATGGGGGCACAGAGTGGGCAAGCCTCCTCCCATGGGGCAGTGGTGGGGACAAACTGGGACCAGGTCTCCTGACTCCCATCTCGGGGCTTCTCCCCCCCTGGCCATCACCCCCAGCCTCTGTCCCAGCAGCCAGCCGGGAAGGAACCGAGGTGGGCCCGGGAGGAGAGGCTGTTACGCAGGGGCAGGCAGACCCTGGTGCCCAGGGCAGAGCCACCATCTCCCTCCCTTGAATGGGTTCTCACCCTCCACCTCAGGGGTTCAGACTGGAATTGCCAAGTCTAATTGGAGTTGCCCAGCCCTGCGGAAGAGCTCAGGGGCCTGGTGGTCTCCAAGCCTCTTGGAATAAAAACCTCTTCCTCTGATCCTGAGTTCCGATCCTCACCATCAGGGCAACCTGTTCTGGTCTGACCCCCAGACCTCCCTCCTCTCTGTCCCATCAAAGGGAGAGACGCGGATGGAAGGGCGTGTACCTTTCTCTGGGGTGAGCCTGTCTGGGTGCTGGGAAAGCCGCCTCATTTGTAACCAGAACATCTGGCTTCCACTTCCGGCTGAGCCAGCTGACCGTGGACACGTCACTTCACTCCTGTTTTCATCAATGAAATAGGGTCTCTCACCAGGCTGCTGTGAAACTCTAGCATAAAGGAGCTGGAGAGAGATTTGCCATTGTGAGGGGCAATCCATGTTCTACAGGCAAGGCAAAGCCCAGCCTGTCCCTCTGGCTCCCCCTATCGGCCCCCCGTGTCCCCACAGTTTGCAGAGCCACATTCCAGTGCCAAGAGGACAGCACGTGCGTCCCCCTATCCAGGGTCTGCGATGGGCAGCCTGACTGTCTCAACGGAAGTGATGAAGAGCAGTGCCAGGAAGGTAGGGTGGGGTGTGACCAGGCGTCTAGAGGGAAACCAAAGAGTGGGTCTCAGCCAGACAGCCCAGCCCTTCGGCACGCTTCTCTGGCAACGGTTTCTGCTCTCTTGTCCAAATACTTACCAACCCATCTGTGTGTATGCCTACATGTCCATCCGTCCATCCATCCATCCATCTTCTGATCTCTCCAACCAGAAGTTGAGTGTATACCCATTCATTTATCCGTCATTGGCCTGCCCAACCACCTCCCTATCCACTGAACCACCAATCTACCCATTTATTTGTTTACCCAACTATCTGTATGTCCATTGTCCCATCCTCCATCCGTGCACCCATCCACTGATCTCTCCAACTACCTGTCTATGCATTGGTCTTTACATCCACTCAGTTATCCCTCCTTCTACCTGTTTGTCACTCTCCCCACTGGACCATCAATCCACCCATTTGTTGGTCTTCCCAATCATCTCTCTGTGTCTATTGGTTTATCCATCCATCCATCCATCCATCCAGCCAACCAACACTTGCAGACTACCCAGTGATAGGTGAGGGAGAGGGAGGCAGTGGGAATGAAAGACACCAGAGATATGACCCCTGCCCTCTGGGGACCATCTGTTGGTAGGAAGACATGATGGGTGGTTCTCTCTGCCCAAAGCCTTCTGGACACTATGTCCAGTAACATGGGGAGAGCGGAGGGTGGGGAGCGCAGGCGGGGGAGGCTTCCTAGGGGAGGCAGGCTTGGAACTGGGCTTTGAGGAGACATGACATTCAAACAGGAGGCAAGGAGGCCAGGAGGCGGAGCAGTGAGGGGCAGGTGGGCGGCTGGGTGGGGCCAGGGCCGGAGGTCTGCCGGGCTGAGTGCAGAGCCCAGTCTGAAAGGGGAGGCGCAGTTCTGCCTTTGGGCACCACAGCGAAGTGGGGGGCCTGGCCCTAGGGTCGGGGGCCCCGTCTGAGAGGGAGACAGAGCCCTGCTCTCAACAGGACAGTCGGGCGGGGCGGGGCGGGGAGGAGGGCCACAGCCTGCCCTTAGGAGACGCGGAGGGAGCCTCAGGGAACCTCCTTGGCTCACGAGACCCTCAGCAGTCACCTCCTGGCTCTTCCAGGCTTCGTCTCCCGGGGCCTCGATTGGAGGCTCGCTTGGGCTCGGGGACCCATCCTCTGTGCCCTGCCCCCACCCCCTCTATCCCAGGGGTGCCCTGCGGGACGTTCACCTTCCAGTGTGAGGACCGCAGCTGCGTGAAGAAGCCCAACCCGCAGTGTGACGGGCGGCCCGACTGCAGGGACGGCTCCGATGAGCAGCACTGTGGTGAGCCGCCCTGCCTGCGGCCCGGGCACGGACGGGTGGGGTGGGCAGAGGCCCTCTCCACCCACTGGGCCCTAGAGCGTGGGAGGGAGGGAGGGAGGGAGGGAGAGAGGGAGGTGCCCACACCCGAAGCAGGAGGGAAAGCTCACCACGTGTCCACCTGTCTCTCTCTCCCACCTCTGCCCCCTCACTCCGTCCTTCATTCTTTCTCTGTGTCTCCCTTCGCTCTCCCTCCCCTTTCTCTGTCTCTCTCTGTCTTTGTGCCCACTGGCCTCCTTCCTGCCCCTCCCTGTCCCCCTCCCCACCCCCAGACTGTGGCCTCCAGGGTCCCTCTGGCCGCATTGTGGGCGGGGCCGTGTCCTCAGAGGGTGAGTGGCCGTGGCAGGCCAGCCTCCAGGTTCGGGGCCGACACATCTGCGGGGGGGCCCTCATCGCTGACCGCTGGGTGATAACAGCTGCCCACTGCTTCCAGGAGGACAGGTGAGGGGGGGTGTGGGGACGAGGCCATAAGAGGGGGGCAGGGAAGGCCGTGCAAGGAGGCCCGGTGTCCCTACACTCTAAGCACACAGAGCAAAGGTTGGTGAGGAGCCCCCCAAATGGCTGTTTCCACACTTGGGTTCAGTCTTGGCTCCGCCGCAAACATGCTCTGTGGCCCTGGACAGGTGGCTCAACCTCTCTGTGCTCTCCTTTCGGTATCTGGTTTTGTTTTTTAAAATATATTTTTATTGATGTCAGAGAGGAAGGGAGAGGGAGAGATAGAAACATCAATGATGAGAGAGAATCATTGAACGGCTGCCTCCTGTACACCCGCTACCCGGGATCGAACCTGCAACCCAGGCATGTGCCCTGACCGGGAATATCCCCGTGACCTTCTGGTGTAAAGGTCGGTGCTCGACCTCTGAGTCACACCGGTCGGGCTGGCATCTTGTTTTAAGTTGGGTCAGCCTTTCAGGCATTCACTCGCTCATGCATCCACTCAGCAACGTGTGTTGTGCTCCTGTACGCGCCAGGGGCGGTGGCTGACACTGGGGTACAGCAGAGAGCAGACCCCTCTCCCCCAGGCACACCCCCAAGGGGACATCTCACCCCGCCTCACAGACATCTTCCCCGCGTGCATGGTGCTGGCTTACCATGTCCCCCTTTCACCCCGGGCCTATCTTCCGGGTCCCCAGACCCCTCCCCCGCACGGCCAGCCCCGGACTCCTCTCCCCACAACCCCCCTTCCGCCCTGGGGCTACGCAGTCCCCAACCTAGGACTTGGCAGCACAGGGCGTCCCTCCTCCTCACGTCAGAGCCGGACCGAAGTCTCTCAGTGTTCCGGGCGAACCCTCACCACTGCCCATCCATGCTGGGCCCCACAGCCCATAGCCTGCTCCCTTCTGCCTCCTTGGCCCAGGTTCCCTGGGGACCCTTTCTGAGTGCGGTCCGGCCTCCTCCCTTTTTCACTCCACCCCTGGCTCCCCTCTGCCTGAAAGGTAAAGGCTGACCTGGCCGCTGCCCTGGCCTCCGGGGGTCTGCGAGGCCCAGTCTGCGATCCCTCCACACTCACTCCCTCCCCACCCATCCCCCAGGGAGGACTGAGGAGCCTCAGGGGTTCCCAGCAGCCCCGCCTATAAAGCACACAGATGAAAGGAGAGGCCCTTGTCAGGTGCCCAGCACTGTGTTTTGTTTTGTTTTATTGATTTCGGAGAGGAAGAGAGAGAGCTAGAAACATCAATGATGAGAGAGAATCATTGATCGGCTGCCTTCTGCACGCCCCGCACTGGGGATGGAGCCCATAACCTGGGCATGTGCCCTGACCGGGAATCAAACCGTGACCTCCTGGTTCATAGGTCGACGCTCAACCACTGAGCCACGTTGGCCGGGCCCCAACACTGTGTTAATATTTTTACCTACAGTCTTACTACATTCCCCCTGAAAACCTGAGTAGAAGATGCTATTCCCATTTCACAGATAAGGAGACTGAGGCTTAGACAGGCACACACACATCTAGGAACGTATGGAGCCGGTGCTGGAACCCAGGCAGGCGGGCTCCAGCGTGGACAGTGAACACTGCGCCAGCCTCCAGCTGCCTGGCCTCACAGAGCAGGAGGGGATGGGTGTGGGGACCATGTCCGGGGGCCGGGGGGCCGGGGTGTGAAGCCCGGCTACTCTAAGGAACTGGCACAGGAAAGGCCACTGCTGAGCGGACCCCCTCCCGCCCCCAGCATGGCCTCCCCGGCGCTGTGGACGGTGTTCCTGGGCAAGGTGTGGCAGAGCTCACGCTGGCCGGGCGAGGTGTCCTTCAAGGTGAGCCGCCTGCTCCTGCACCCGTACCACGAGGAGGACAGCCACGACTACGACGTGGCCCTGCTGCAGCTGGACCACCCCGTGGTGCGCTCCTCCGCCGTCCGCCCCGTCTGCCTGCCTGCGCGCTCCCACTTCTTTGAGCCGGGCCTGCACTGCTGGATCACGGGCTGGGGCGCCCTACGAGAGGGGGGTGAGCAGGCCTTCGGGGTGGGCCTCCCCCAGTGTCTAGCCTAGAGGGGGGCGGGGCAAGGGGCCCAGGGCTCCACCCTGAGGCCTGCAAGTCCCAGGAGTAAGTCCGGCTGGATTTCACAGAACAAAACAATCTTTTACTACCTGTGGGCTCCTGCCCTCCTGGCCCTTGCCTTCCTCCTGGAAGGGCATTTAAGGAGAACCGAGGTCATGGGAGGTTATCTTGGTTCTGTGTGGGGTAAAGGGGCAGCCAGGGGCCCACAGCCCACAGGCAAGCTCAACCCTCTGCTCCTTGGAGTTGGGGTGGGAAGGTGGAGGGGTGTGTGTGTGTGTGTGTGTGTGTGTGTGTTGGGGGGCAAGGCAGGAGAGGCTTTTAATTAAGGTTTGATTTTAGGGGAACATGATTTAATTTAATCCATGCAATAACCCTAGGGTAAGTAGTACGGCCCCATTTTATGGATGGGGAAACTGAGGCTCAGAGACATTTAGCTGTTGCCAAAGACACATAGGCAGAGAGGGCTGGAGCAGAGACTGGATCCCAGGACTGCCTGGCCCCAGAGCCCATGCTGTTCCTGCTACGGCCTCTCAGCACAGAGGATTCCTCCCCTTCCTGCCTAACCTGACCGGGCGGCTCTCCTAGAGGCCACCTCTCCGTCCTGTGAACCGGGCCTGGGCTGGCAGAACTCCAGCCAGGCCCTGTGCCCTCCATGGTGGTGGCTTTTAGAAGGTGTGCAGTGACTTACAATGTGGAGGCAGCACTGTCAGAATCATTCATAAATGAGGAAACAGGCTCGATGAACGGTGACCTCCCCGGAGGATGAGGGAGGGCAGTGGGAAAGCAAGGGCTGGCTCCCTCGCTCATCCATTCATCCGTCTGCATCCCACGACCCAGTGAGGAGCAGCCACGACATGCCACACATGGAGCTGGGCTGAGGGGTAGGAAGATGGAGAGAGAGCATCCGCTGGGGAGACAGTGCTAAGAGCTGACCTGGGCGGGCAGGTGCAGGCAGCCCCGAGCAGGCGTCCAGGGGAGGCCTAGGCTGAGGGAGGAGCGTGAGCTGGCAGTGCCCGCGGAGGGAAAGGCACCCCCAGGAAGGCATCACGCTGAGCGCCCGCGGGGAGCAGGCAGGGGAGCTGGTTGAGGACCTGCGGCCAGGACCTTGCCTTGTGTTTCAGACCCGCCGAGGGCACGGAGAGAAACATTGGTGGCGGGCCCTCCCCGGGCGAACAGGTTTCTGAGGGAGACCAGGCACAGGGCACGCTGGAGCCTCCTGGGTCCCGCACGCAGCCCTCGAGCCCCGCGAAGAAGCGCTGGGTTGGACAGGGGCCGGCGCTGAGAGTTTTCGAGGGCGCGTGGCGGGGGTGGGGGGGGGGGGTCAGACGTGTGCTCTGGAGAATCCCGGGGCTGTCCCAGAGCAGAGGGGAGGTGACATGGGGCTCAAGCAGGAGGCAGAAGGGGAGGAGCAGCTGGAGAAGACACCCGTCCATACAGGCTCTGGGCAGGGACTCTGTGCCCGTGGGCCACACAGGGGAGGAGCCCGAACAGAGTGACCATGAGGCGGAGGTGCAGGGGTGGGCAGGGCAGGAGAGGGGCTCCTGGGATGCCAAGGGAACAGTGGAAGGAAGGGCGGGGACTCCGGGGCGCCTTGGATCTTCTCACCTCTGCCCTCTGGCCTTGACCCCGCACACCGGGCAGGCCCCATCAGCAACGGCCTGCAGAAGGTGGACGTGCAGCTGATCACGCAGGACCTGTGCAGTGAGGCCTACCGCTACCAGGTGACGCCCCGCATGCTGTGTGCCGGCTACCACAAGGGCAAGAAGGACGCCTGCCAGGTGACTCCCGGGGCTGGGGGACACGGGGGGAGGGTGACGCGCCCATCACCCAGGGTCTGGCCCTCTGCTCACATCAGCTTGCCCCCAGCAAGGTGGCGGTGGCTGTCCCCACTTTACAGATGACAAAACCGAGGCTCCAGGAGGTTGAGGGACTTGCCCCGGGTTGTAGGCCCACAGATCAGAAGAGACTGTGGTGGGCAGGCAGGTCTGAGGCTCGAACCCAGTTCTGCTCCTCGCCCACCGCAAGGCAGTTTGCCCGAGGTGACACAGGAGAGAGGACTAGGAGCCCCAGAAAGAGGCAAGGGTGGACGGGGTGTGTGGATACACACACACACACACACACACACACACACACACACACATCCCCCCGCCCACAGTTCCAGGCCAGTCAGGACATGCTGGAGGCCAGGCCAAGGGCCCAGGGAAGCCAAGGCTTCAAGAGGGAATTCGGCCTTCTTGCTGTCACCCAGAAACCCCCAACAGCCAGCACCTGCCCTGGAGCGGGCACCCTGCCCTGACGTAGCCCTATCTCTCCTCTCCCCTTTCAGGGCGACTCGGGCGGTCCACTGGTGTGCAGGGAGCCCAGTGGCCGCTGGTTCCTGGCGGGGCTGGTCAGCTGGGGCCTGGGCTGCGGCCGGCCCAACTACTTTGGCGTCTACACCCGCATCACAGGTGTGATTGGCTGGATCCAGCAGGTGCTGACCTGAGGAGCTGCCCCCTGCAGAGCTCAGGGCACCCATCAAGCGGGGAACAAGTATTCTGAGGCAGCGGGGCCCTGTGGGAGCCAGAGTGGCATCTTGTCCCCCAGCCTGCTCCCTGGCATCCCCCCGGAGGCACACCCAGGGAGGAGGGCCTGCAGCTGGTCAGTACTTTCCCAGCGTGCCTGACATGGTCACCAGGCTCCCGATTCTCTCTCCCTGCCCTGTCCCCCCTAACTTGGGGTGGGGGGGACTGCTCCACAGTGATGATGTGGCTTCCAGGTCCCAGAAGGAGTGTCTGAGCCCCACCCCCACCCCACCCCCAGTGCAGCGGCTGCTTGGGAGCACCCACTCCAGAGAGCAGATTCCAGGCTGTGACACCCCGGCCTAACTTGAGAGGTGGGGGTGGGAGGTGCCCCTGAGGGGCCCTCAGAGCGGAGACCGCCAAGCAGGCCAGCTGCCACTGTGAGCCAAAGGCGGGTGGAGCCTGGGCCACACCCTCCCTGCCCCTGGGCCTCCACTGCCCACTCTGGCTGGCCTGGCGGTGAGCTCAGCTGCCTGGAATAAAACCTCTGACCCAAGGCCCTGTTTTGAGATTGAATGGGGCCCTAGGCACCGACCTCAGCAGGACTAGGGAGGGGAAGGAACTGGCCAGCTGGGGTGGGGACGGTCCTGGCAGGGCAGGAAAGAGAAGCCAGAGTCTACTCTAGGCTCTAAGAGAAGGCGGGACAGGTGCTGGGTGGTTCTGTTTCCTGGGACTTGGGGCAGAGGACAGAGCAACAGGGAGGGGTGGAGGCAACCAAGAGTTGTCATAGCAGGGAGCAGGGGTGTCCTAGGGGGTTGGGATGGAGCAGGGGAGGCCTCGAGCAGCAGCATGAAGCCAGCCAGCAGAGGGTCATCTGGACAGTGGGCTGAGGCTGGGAAGTGGGAGGCCTGGAGTCAGGCAGGGAGCCAGGCAGGGAGCACCAGGTCTCCTGGCGCCCAGCTCCTTGCCCCTCAGCAACCTGCTGGCCTGGCCTGGTAGTCGCCTGGTCCAACCCCTTGTTTCAGACGAGGAAAAGGGGGCCCGGAGAGGGGTGGGCACCAGCAAGGCAAGACTGATGCCCTCGATGTCTGGGCAGAGGACCCCGCCATTGTGAGTCCCCTACCCCTCTGGGTCCGGGTTTTAGGAAAAAGCCCACTACCTTTGGGTCATCATCCCACCTTGAGTTTAGCCCCAGCCCCCAAAAGGGACCCAGAGAAGGAGGGAGGCAGCCAGGCCGCTGTTTCTTCAGATTTTATTACATGGTGATGCAGACACAGCTGAGAGGTACCGCGGGGA
>NW_005875401.1:0-12296 GCF_000147115.1 Myotis lucifugus | reverse complement strand
TTTATTATTCTTACTAGTTTCAAAAATGTTATGAACAAGTTTTAAAATGTTTTGGGTTTTGCATTGGCATTGTTTTGTTATTGTTTTAATAGCCAGAGTTTTGTTCTTGATGCTTAAGTCTGATGCTTAAATTTTACCGTTATTATGGTAGCTTAAAAAATAAAAGAAGGGTGAGATGTGGGGAACTGATATAGGGTTAAGCCTCGGACTGACCTGTGGGCAAAGTCATAAACAATTCCCAGCTTAGAGAGCACAGTCCTCTTAGCATAATTAGGCTTGACCTTGTATAAAGCTCCCTAGATCTTACTCGGGAAGCTAATGGGCTGAGGGAAGTGCAACAAGAACAAAAACAAATGAAACTTACAAGAACAAAAATAAGTAAAACTTACAACAGTGTAACTTACTGTGTAACTATGGAAACCACTACCTTGTTTACCTCTCACTACAAAATAAAGGCTCAGCTTGCCTCGGGATCTCTCTCTGTGGCCTCAGCCAGGCACAGGAAGATCCACGGAGGCTAAGGAAAGCTAGAGAGTTCTGAACGCTGTCTCTGTGTAAAACCTTCTTCGCCGACTCCGTCCACACCTTTGGGAACCCCTGGACCCCATGGGGCTGGACCCCAGCAACTCTTAAAATACACATTGACAGTACATGGAAATGATTAGGAACCTATAGGAAACACTTGAAATATAAGTTAATAGACCCATAATATTCTTATGGCCGTGTACAATTACTGAGATGAGAGGTAGAAAGCTGTGAATTGACGAGAATACTTATAATGTTTACAATTCCGGCTCAATGTCTTGGTTTTTTCCCGAAGAGTGTTCTTTCACACTTTGAGAGATACTATTTAGAGAGCTCAGGTGTTGTGGAAAAAGCTTTTAAATAAAGGGAATACTCTTTCTGTTTACATTGAGGCTGAATTGGCGGGAGTTTTTGAATGAAACAGTTTAAACCCTGAAGATTCATATATATATTTCAAGCAAAACGGTCTCATTTTGGTAAAACTCTTAAAATAGACTATGTCAGTACATGGAAATGATTAGGACCATTTAAAAACACTTGAAATACAAGTAAATAGTACCATGCTTTCTTTATGGCCGTGGTCAAACAGCGAGATTAGAGGTATAATGCTGTGAAATGACGAGAATACTCGTAAAGTTTACAATTCTGGCTAATTGACTTGTCGTTTTCTTGAAGAAAATGCTTTCAAATATTAAGAACAGCCGTTTATACAGCTCAGAATTTGTGTATAAAGCCTTAAAACGAAGAGAATACTGTTCGTATTTACAATTGAGGCAGAATAGGCAGGCGTTTTTTAATGAAACAGTTTAAACCGTGATGATTCATGTATATATTTCTAAGAAAACTGCCTTATTTTGGTAAAACTCTTAATATAAACAATGACAGTTCATGGAAATGATTAGGAACCTGTAGGAAACACTAGAAATATAAGTAAATAGACGCATACTATCCTTAAGGCCGTGTTCAATGACCGAGATTAGAGGTAGAAAGCTGTGAATGGACGAGAATACTGATAATGTTTACAATCCCGGCTCAATTTCTTGGTTTGTTCCCGAAGAGAGTTCTTTCAAACATTAAGAGTTACTACTTAGAGAGCTCAGGTTTTGTGTTAAAAGCTTTGGAATAAAGAGAATACAGTTTCTATTTACAATTGAGGCTGAATTGGCGGGAATTTTTGGAATGAATCAGATTAAACCCTGAAGATTCATGTATATAACTGTAGGAAAACTGTCTATTTTTGTAAAACTTTTAAATACACAGTAATAGTCTTGCGAAATGATTAGAAATGTCTAAGAAACACTTGAAATACCAGAAAATAGAGCCAAACTACCGTTGTGGCCGTGTTCAATCACCGAGATTAGAGTTGTAAAGCTGTGTAATGACCAGAATACTGTTAATGTTTACAATTGGGCGAATTTTCTTGGCGTTTTTCTGAAGAGAGTTCTTTCAAACATTAAAAATTGCAGTATATAGAGCTCAGAATTTGTATAGAAAGCCTTTAAATGAAGAGAGTACTGTTCCTATTTACAATTGAGGCTGAATAGGCAAGAGTTTTTTGAATGAAACGGTTTAAACCGTGATGATTCACGTATATATTTCTAAGAAAATTGCCGCATGTTGGTACAACTCTTAAAATACACATTGACAGTACATGGAAATGATTAGGAACCTATAGGAAACACTTGAAATATAAGTTAATAGACCCATAATATTCTTACGGAAGTGTACAATTACCGAGATGAGAGGTAGAAAGCTGTGAATTGACGAGAATACTTATAATGTTTACAATTCCGGCTCAATGTCTTGGTTTTTTCCCGAAGAGTGTTCTTTCACACTTTGAGAGATACTATTTAGAGAGCTCAGGTGTTGTGGAAAAAGCTTTTAAATAAAGGGAATACTCTTTCTGTTTACATTGAGGCTGAATTGGCGGGAGTTTTTGAATGAAACAGTTTAAACCCTGAAGATTCATTTATATAGTTCAAGCAAAACGGTCTCATTTTGGTAAAACTCTTAAAATAGACTATGTCAGTACATGGAAATGATTAGGAACATTTAAAAACACTTGAAATACAAGTAAATAGTGCCATGCTATCTTTATGGCCGTGGTCAAACAGCGAGATTAGAGCTTTAATGTTGTGAAATGACGAGAATACTCGTAAAGTTTACAATTCTGGCTAATTGACTTGTCGTTTTCTTGAAGAAAATGCTTTCAAATATTAAGAACAGCCGTTTATACAGCTCAGAATTTGTGTATAAAGCCTTAAAACGAAGAGAATACTGTTCGTATTTACAATTGAGGCTGAATAGGCAGGCGTTTTTTAATGAAACAGTTTAAACCGTGATGATTCATGTATATATTTCTAAGAAAACTGCCTTATTTTGGTAAAACTCTTAATATAAACAATGACAGTTCATGGAAATGATTAGGAACCTGTAGGAAACACTAGAAATATAAGTAAATAGACGCATACTATCCTTAAGGCCGTGTTCAATGACCGAGATTAGAGGTAGAAAGCTGTGAATTGACGAGAATACTGATAATGTTTACAATCCCGGCTCACTTTCTTGGTTTGTTCCCGAAGAGAGTTCTTTCAAACATTAAGAGTTACTACTTAGAGAGGTCAGGTTTTGTGTTAAAAGCTTTGAAATAAAGAGAATACAGTTTCTATTTACAATTGAGGCTGAATTGGCGGGATTTTTTGGAATGAATCAGTTTAAACCTTGAAGATTCATGTATATAACTGTAGGAAAACTGTCTATTTTTGTAAAACTTTTAAATACACAGTAATAGTCCTGCGAAATGATTAGAAATGTGTAAGAAACACTTGAAATACCAGAAAATAGAGCCACACTACCGTTGTGGCCGTGTTCAATCACCGAGATTAGAGTTGTAAAGCTGTGTAATGACCAGAATACTGTTAATGTTTACAATTGGGCGAATTTTCTTGGCGTTTTTCTGAAGAGAGTTCTTTCAAACATTAAAAATAGCAGTATATAGAGCTCAGAATTTGTATAGAAAGCCTTTAAATGAAGAGAATACTGTTCCGCTTTACAATTGAGGCTGAATAGGCAAGAGTTTTTTGAATGAAACGGTTTAAACCGTGATGATTCACGTATATATTTCTAAGAAAATTGCCGCATGTTGGTACAACTCTTAAATTACACATTGACAGTACATGGAAATGATTAGGAAGCTATAGGAAACACTTGAAATATAAGTTAATAGACCCATAATATTCTTATGGCCGTGTACAATTACCGAGATGAGAGGTAGAAAGCTGTGAATTGACGGGAATACTTATAATGTTTACAATTCCGGCTCAATGTCTTGGTTTTTTCCCGAAGAGTGTTCTTTCACACTTTGAGAGATACTATTTAGAGAGCTCAGGTGTTGTGGAACAAGCTTTTAAATAAAGAGAATACTCTTTCTGTTTACATTGAGGCTGAATTGGCGGGAGTTTTTGAATGAAACAGTTTAAACCCTGAAGATTCATATATATATTTCAAGCAAAACGGTCTCATTTTGGTAAAACTCTTAAAATAGACTATGTCAGTACATGGAAATGATTAGGAACATTGAAAAACACTTGAAATACAAGTAAATAGTGCCATGCTATCTTTATGGCCGTGGTCAAACAGCGAGATTAGAGCTTTAATGTTGTGAAATGACGAGAATACTCGTAAAGTTTACAATTCTGGCTAATTGACTTGTCGTTTTCTTGAAGAAAATGCTTTCAAATATTAAGAACAGCCGTTTATACAGCTCAGAATTTGTGTATAAAGCCTTAAAACGAAGAGAATACTGTTCGTATTTACAATTGAGGCTGAATAGGCAGGCGTTTTTTAATGAAACAGTTTAAACCGTGATGATTCATGTATATATTTCTAAGAAAACTGCCTTATTTTGCTAAAACTCTTAATATAAACAATGACAGTTCATGGAAATGATTAGGAACCTGTAGGAAACACTAGAAATATAAGTAAATAGACGCATACTATCCTTAAGGCCGTGTTCAATGACCGAGATTAGAGGTAGAAAGCTGTGAATTGACGAGAATACTGATAATGTTTACAATCCCGGCTCACTTTCTTGGTTTGTTCCCGAAGAGAGTTCTTTCAAACATTAAGAGTTACTACTTAGAGAGCTCAGGTTTTGTGTTAAAAGCTTTGAAATAAAGAGAATACAGTTTCTATTTACAATTGAGGCTGAATTGGCGGGATTTTTTGGAATGAATCAGTTTAAATCCTGAAGATTCATGTATATAACTGTAGGAAAACTGTCTATTTTTGTAAAACTTTTAAATACACTAATAGTCCTGCGAAATGATTAGAAATGTGTAAGAAACACTTGAAATACCAGAAAATAGAGCCACACTACCGTTGTGGCCGTGTTCAATCACCGAGATTAGAGTTGTAAAGCTGTGTAATGACCAGAATACTGTTAATGTTTACAATTGGGCGAATTTTCTTGGCGTTTTTCTGAAGAGAGTTCTTTCAAACATTAAAAATTGCAGTATATAGAGCTCAGAATTTGTATAGAAAGCCTTTAAATGAAGAGAATACTGTTCCTATTTACAATTGAGGCTGAATAGGCAAGAGTTTTTTGAATGAAACGGTTTAAACCGTGATGAGTCACGTATATATTTCTAAGAAAATTGCCGCATGTTGGTACAACTCTTAAAATACACATTGACATGTACATGGAAATGATTAGGAACCTATAGGAAACACTTGAAATATAAGTTAATAGACCCATAATATTCTTATGGCCGTGTACAATTACCGAGATGAGAGGTAGAAAGCTGTGAATTGACGAGAATACTTATAATGTTTACAATTCCGGCTCAATGTCTTGGTTTTTTCCCGAAGAGTGTTCTTTCACACTTTGAGAGATACTATTTAGAGAGCTCAGGTGTTGTGGAAAAAGCTTTTAAATAAAGAGAATACTCTTTCTGTTTACATTGAGGCTGAATTGGCGGGAGTTTTTGAATGAAATAGTTTAAACCCTGAAGATTCATATATATATTTCAAGCAAAACGGTCTCATTTTGGTAAAACTCTTAAAATAGACTATGTCAGTACATGGAAATGATTAGGAACATTTAAAAACACTTGAAATACAAGTAATTAGTGCCATGCCATCTTTATGGCCGTGGTCAAACAGCGAGATTAGAGCTTTAATGCTGTGAAATGACGAGAATACTCGTAAAGTTTACAATTCTGGCTAATTGACTTGTCGTTTTCTTGAAGAAAATGCTTTCAAATATTAAGAACAGCCGTTTATACAGCTCAGAATTTGTGTATAAAGCCTTAAAACGAAGAGAATACTGTTCGTATTTACAATGGAGGCTGAATAGGCAGGCGTTTTTTAATGAAACAGTTTAAACCGTGATGAATCATGTATATATTTCTAAGAAAACTGCCTTATTTTGGTAAAACTCTTAATATAAACAATGACAGTTCATGGAAATGATTAGGAACCTGTAGGAAACACTAGAAATATAAGTAAATAGACGCATACTATCCTTAAGGCCGTGTTCAAAGACCGAGATTAGAGGTAGAAAGCTGTGAATTGACGAGAATACTGATAATGTTTACAATCCCGGCTCACTTTCTTGGTTTGTTCCCGAAGAGAGTTCTATCAAACATTAAGAGTTACTACTTAGAGAGCTCAGGTTTTGTGTTAAAAGCTTTGAAATAAAGAGAATACAGTTTCTATTTACAATTGAGGCTGAATTGGCGGGATTTTTTGGAATGAATCAGTTTAAACCCTGAAGATTCATGTATATAACTGTAGGAAAACTGTTTATTTTTGTAAAACTTTTAAATACACAGTAATAGTCCTGCGAAATGATTAGAAATGTGTAAGAAACACTTGAAATACCAGAAAATAGAGCCACACTATTGTTGTGGCCGTGTTCAATCACCGAGATTAGAGTTGTAAAGCTGTGTAATGACCAGAATACTGTTAATGTTTATAATTGGGCTAAATTTCTTGGCGTTTTCTGAAGAGAGTCTTTCAAACATTAAAATTTGCAGTATATAGAGCTCAGAATTTGTATAGAAAGCCTTTAAATGAAGAGAATATTGTTCCTATTTACAATTGAGGCTGAATAGGCAAGAGTTTTTTGAATGAAACGGTTTAAACCGTGATGATTCACGTATATATTTCTAAGAAAATTGCCGCATGTTGGTACAACTCTTAAATTACACATTGACAGTACATGGAAATGATTAGGAACCTATAGGAAACACTTGAAATATAAGTTAATAGACCCATACTATTCTTATGGCCGTGTACAATTACTGAGATGAGAGGTAGAAAGCTGTGAATTGACGAGAATACTTATAATGTTTACAATTCCGGCTCAATGTCTTGGTTTTTTCCCGAAGAGTGTTCTTTCACACTTTGAGAGATACTATTTAGAGACCTCAGGTGTTGTGGAAAAAGCTTTTAAATAAAGAGAATACTCTTTCTGTTTACATTGAGGCTGAATTGGCGGGAGTTTTTGAATGAAACAGTTTAAACCCTGAAGATTCATATATATATTTCAAGCAAAACGGTCTCATTTTGGTAAAACTCTTAAAATACACTATGTCAGTACATGGAAATGATTAGGAACATTTAAAAACACTTGAAATACAAGTAAATAGTACCATGCTATCTTTATGGCCGTGGTCAAACAGCGAGACTAGAGGTATAATGCTGTGAAATGACGAGAATACTCGTAAAGTTTACAATTCTGGCTAATTGACTTGTCGTTTTCTTGAAGAAAATGCTTTCAAATATTAAGAACAGCCGTTTATACAGCTCAGAATTTGTGTATAAAGCCTTAAAACGAAGAGAATACTGTTCGTATTTACAATTGAGGCTGAATAGGCAGGCGTTTTTTAATGAAACAGTTTAAACCGTGATGATTCATGTATATATTTCTAAGAAAACTGCCTTATTTTGCTAAAACTCTTAATATAAACAATGACAGTTCATGGAAATGATTAGGAACCTGTAGGAAACACTAGAAATATAAGTAAATAGACGCATACTATCCTTAAGGCCATGTTCAATGACCGAGATTAGAGGTAGAAAGCTGTGAATTGACGAGAATACTGATAAAGTTTACAATCCCGGCTCAATTTCTTGGTTTGTTCCCGAAGAGAGTTCTTTCAAACATTAAGAGTTACTACTTAGAGAGGTCAGGTTTTGTGTTAAAAGCTTTGAAATAAAGAGAATACAGTTTCTATTTACAATTGAGGCTGAATTGGCGGGATTTTTTGGAATGAATCAGTTTAAACCCTGAAGATTCATGTATATAACTGTAGGAAAACTGTCTATTTTTGTAAAACTTTTAAATACACAGTAATAGTCCTGCGAAATGATTGGAAATGTGTAAGAAACACTTGAAATACCAGAAATAGAGCCATACTACCGTTGTGGCCGTGTTCAATCACCGAGATTAGAGTTGTAAAGCTGTGTAATGACCAGAATACTGTTAATGTTTACAATTGGGCGAATTTACTTGGCGTTTTTCTGAAGAGAGTTCTTTCAAACATTAAAAATTGCAGTATATACAGCTCAGAATTTGTATAGAAAGCCTTTAAATGAAGAGAATACTGTTCCTATTTACAATTGAGGCTGAATAGGCAAGAGTTTTTTGAATGGAACGGTTTAAACCGTGATGATTCACGTATATATTTCTAAGAAAATTGCCGCATGTTGGTACAACTCTTAAAATACACATTGACAGTACATGGAAATGATTAGGAACCTATAGGAAACACTTGAAATATAAGTTAATAGACCCATACTATTCTTATGGCCGAGTACAATTACCGAGATTAGAGGTAGAAAGCTGTGAATTGACGAGAATACTTATAATGTTTACAATTCCGGCTCAATGTCTTGGTTTTTTCCCGAAGAGTGTTCTTTCACACTTTGAGAGATACTATTTAGAGAGCTCAGGTGTTGTGTAAAAAGCTTTTAAATAAAGAGAATACTCTTTCTATTTACATTGAGGCTTAATTGGCGGGAGTTTTTGAATGAAACAGTTTAAACCCTGAAGATTCATATATATATATTTCAAGCAAAACTGTCTCATTTTGGTAAAACTCTTAAAATACACTATGTCAGTACATGGAAATGATTAGGAACATTTAAAAACACTTGAAATACAAGTAAATAGTGCCATGCTATCTTTATGGCCGTGGTCAAACAGCGAGATTACAGGTATAATGCTGTGAAATGACGAGAATACTCGTAAAGTTTACAATTCTGGCTAATTGACTTGTCGTTTCTTGAAGAAAATGCTTTCAAATATTAAGAACAGCCGTTTATACAGCTCAGAATTTGTGTATAAAGCCTTAAAACGAAGAGAATACTGTTCATATTTACAATGGAGGCTGAATAGGCAGGCGTTTTTTAATGAAACAGTTTAAACCGTGATGATTCATGTATATATTTCTAAGAAAACTGCCTTATTTCGGTAAAACTCTTAAAATAAACAATGACAGTTCATGGAAATGATTAGGAACCTGTAGGAAACACTAGAAACATAAGTAAATAGACGCATACTATCCTTAAGGCCGTGTTCAATGACCGAGATTAGAGGTAGAAAGCTGTGAATTGACGAGAATACTGATAATGTTTACAATCCCGGCTCAATTTCTTGGTTTGTTCCCGAAGAGAGTTCTTTCAAACATTAAGAGTTACTACTTAGAGAGCTAAGGTTTTGTGTTAAAAGCTTTGAAATAAAGAGAATACAGTTTCTATTTACAATTGAGGCTGAATTGGCGGGATTTTTTGGAATGAATCAGATTAAACCCTGAAGATTCATGTATATAACTGTAGGAAAACTGTCTATTTTTGTAAAACTTTTAAATACACTAATAGTCCTGCGAAATGATTAGAAATGTGTAAGAAACACTTGAAATACCAGAAAATAGAGCCACACTACCGTTGTGGCCGTGTTCAATCACCGAGATTAGAGTTGTAAAGCTGTGTAATGACCAGAATACTGTTAATGTTTACAATTGGGCGAATTTTCTTGGCGTTTTTCTGAAGAGAGTTCTTTCAAACATTAAAAATTGCAGTATAAAAAGCTCAGAATTTGTATAGAAAGCCTTTAAATGAAGAGAATACTGTTCCTCTTTACAATTGAGGCTGAATAGGCAAGAGTTTTTTGAATGAAACGGTTTAAACCGTGATGAGTCACGTATATATTTCTAAGAAAATTGCCGCATGTTGGTACAACTCTTAAAATACACATTGACAGTACATGGAAATGATTAGGAACCTATAGGAAACACTTGAAATATAAGTTAATAGACCCATAATATTCTTATGGCCGTGTACAATTACCGAGATGAGAGGTAGAAAGCTGTGAATTGACGAGAATACTTATAATGTTTACAATTCCGACTCAATGTCTTGGTTTTTTCCCGAAGAGTGTTCTTTCACACTTTGAGAGATACTATTTAGAGAGCTCAGGTGTTGTGGAAAAAGCTTTTAAATAAAGAGAATACGCTTTCTGTTTACATTGAGGCTGAATTGGCGGGAGTTTTTGAATGAAATAGTTTAAACCCTGAAGATTCATATATATATTTCAAGCAAAACGGTCTCATTTTGGTAAAACTCTTAAAATAGACTATGTCAGTACATGGAAATGATTACGAACATTTAAAAACACTTGAAATACAAGTAATTAGTGCCATGCCATCTTTATGGCCGTGGTCAAACAGCGAGATTAGAGCTTTAATGCTGTGAAATGACGAGAATACTCGTAAATTTTACAATTCTGGCTAATTGACTTGTCGTTTTCTTGAAGAAAATGCTTTCAAATATTAAGAACAGCCGTTTATACAGCTCAGAATTTGTGTATAAAGCCTTAAAACGAAGAGAATACTGTTCGTATTTACAATGGAGGCTGAATAGGCAGGCGTTTTTTAATGAAACAGTTTAAACCGTGATGATTCATGTATATATTTCTAAGAAAACTGCCTTAATTTGGTAAAACTCTTATATAAACAATGACAGTTCATGGAAATGATTAGGAACCTGTAGGAAACACTAGAAATATAAGTAAATAGACGCATACTATCCTTAAGGCCGTGTTCAATGACCGAGATTAGAGGTAGAAAGCTGTGAATTGACGAGAATACTGATAATGTTTACAATCCCGGCTCAATTTCTTGGTTTGTTCCCGAAGAGAGTTCTTTCAAACATTAAGAGTTACTACTTAGAGAGCTAAGGTTTTGTGTTAAAAGCTTTGACATAAAGAGAATACAGTTTCTATTTACAATTGAGGCTGAATTGGCAGGATTTTTTGGAATGAATCAGATTAAACCCTGAAGATTCATGTATATAACTGTAGGAAAACTGTCTATTTTTGTAAAACTTTTAAATACACTAATAGTCCTGCGAAATGATTAGAAATGTGTAAGAAACACTTGAAATACCAGAAAATAGAGCCACACTACCGTAGTGGCCGTGTTCAATCACCGAGATTAGAGTTGTAAAGCTGTGTAATGACCAGAATACTGTTAATGTTTACAATTGGGCGAATTTTCTTGGCGTTTTTCTGAAGAGAGTTCTTTCAAACATTAAAAATTGCAGTATATAGAGCTCAGAATTTGTATAGAAAGCCTTTAAATGAAGAGAATACTGTTCCTCTTTACAATTGAGGCTGAATAGTCAAGAGTTTTTTGAATGAAACGGTTGAAACCGTGATGATTCACGTATATATTTCTAAGAAAATTGCCGCATGTTGGTACAACTCTTAAAATACACATTGACAGTACATGGAAATGATTAGGAACCTATAGGAAACACTTGAAATATAAGTTAATAGACCCATACTATTCTTATGGCCGTGTACAATTACAGAGATGAGAGGTAGAAAGCTGTGAATTGACGGGAACACTTATAATGTTTACAATTCCGGCTCAATGTCTTGGTTTTTTCACGAAGAGTGTTCTTTCACACTTTGAGAGATACTATTTAGAGAGCTCAGGTGTTGTGGAAAAAGCTTTTAAATAAAGAGAATACTCTTTCTGTTTACATTGAGGCTGAATTGGCGGGAGTTTTTGAATGAAACAGTTTAAACCCTGAAGATTCACATATATATTTCAAGCAAAACGGTCTCATTTTGGTAAAACTCTTAAAATAGACTATGTCAGTACATGGAAATGATTAGGAACATTGAAAAACACTTGAAATACAAGTAAATAGTGCCATGCTATCTTTATGGCCGTGGTCAAACAGCGAGATTAGAGCTTTAATGCTGTGAAATGACGAGAATACTCGTAAAGTTTACAATTCTGGCTAATTGACTTGTCGTTTTCTTGAAGAAAATGCTTTCAAATATTAAGAACAGCAGTTTATACAGCTCAGAATTTGTGTATAAAGCCTTAAAACGAAGAGAATACTGTTCGTATTTACAATTGAGGCTGAATAGGCAGGCGTTTTTTAATTAAACAGTTCAAACCGTGATGATTCATGTATATATTTCTAAGAAAACTGCCTTATTTTGGTAAAACTCTTAATATAAACAATGACAGTTTCAAGGAAATGATTAGGAACCTGTAGGAAACACTAGAAATATAAGTAAATAGACGCATACTATCCTTAAGGCCGTGTTCAATGACCGAGATTAGAGGTAGAAAGCTGTGAATTGACGAGAATACTGATAATGTTTACAATCCCGGCTCAATTTCTTGGTTTGTTCCCGAAGAGAGTTCTTTCAAACATTAAGAGTTACTACTTAGAGAGCTCAGGTT
>NW_005875400.1:0-12313 GCF_000147115.1 Myotis lucifugus | reverse complement strand
CTCTCTCTGCAGGGAGGCTGGGCAGGCACGGTTAGTTCCCTTGCACAGGTGAACAACCTGAACCTGAGAAAGCTGGTCGAAGGAACAGAAAGGCAACCCCAAAGCTTCCAGTCCCTCCCCAATAACCACAACAGATTCCAGCACATCACAGGTCAGGTCAGACTCTAAAGAGCTCCTAGAGGGGGAAAGGCCAGCAGTTTCCATAGAAACAGCATTGCTCCTGCTCTCCACAGCTGCACCTTGACAGGCTGGGATGCAGAAAGCAGCTTTCCTGGACAAACCGTCTCCAGGGCCACAGTGGGTGCTAGGGGAACAGGGCAGTTACCCTGGCAGAGGAAATGCACTTTGTAAAACAGCTTGTAGTGTTTAAACAGCCACCATGTTATGTGAATGTCAGTGCACTATGGATACATTGTGGGTACCAGGGGATTCTGGACCAAATAGGCAAAATGCAATTTATACAAGTCTTGATCCTTTGGTCAAGGTAATTGAGGCCAAACTGTACCTAAATTTAATTACTATTATTGCTAATCAGCATTTTGACTCCAGTTTTTAACCAACTTTTGGACTTGGGAAAGGTACTTAGTCTTTCTCACCATAACTCACAGTAAGAAATACATTTTATATCATAACACACCCCTATGCCACCAAAACAAAGCTTCCATGTAAGAAAGCTTACTGTTACTATGTGAATACGGTCTGATATTTTCTGTTTTATTTCTTTTCTTTTTAAATGCTGGTTATAATCTATGATACTGATTTCATGACCCATGGCTGGGTTGTAATTGGCATCTTGAGAAACGCTGGCCTAGAGGTTCTTTAAAATTGTCCCTGAGATTCTTTGACTCTAGAAGTTAAATAGAATTGTTCCCAGAAAAAATTCCTAGGGAATGTTCTGAGAAAATTTTGAGGAGAAAAGAGGTGTGCATGGCTCCAAGGCCCTGAGGGCAAATGTGATCATGAGGCTGGTGGTGAGCGACTCCCTGGTAAGGGGCTCCTGACCCATGCGGCTGGGATGTGTGGTTGCCATAACACCCCTCACATCAGGTGCCCTCTGACTTCACGCATCGGCAATCTGCCTGGTCACGGGACTCATACAACCCTCCTGAGACGCATTCTGGCAAAATGAATGAAGGACATAAGCACGCACATACCCCCGGACCTAGCAGTTCCATTCCTGACCACAGCTCCCAAGGAAACAGTCCAGGTATTAGCTGCAGCCCATGTGCTGACACAGGCTTACATTAGGAGAGTGGAATATGAATACTTCATTTCTTTCATGTCTATTTTCCTTTGCATGGGGAACAAGACTCTACTACTTTTATGATAAAGACTAACCAGAGTATCAAACTGCCATTGCAAAGCACCTCCCACCCCCCTCCCCACCCCCAACCTCGGAGGTTGACAAATGATGCCACCACCTGGACGCCACCCGGAAGTACTTCTGGATGAAGTAGCACACGATGGCCAGGGGCAGGAGGGCCACGAGGAACACGGGTGTGACGTAGGAGATGACAGCCAGGGCTGAGACACAGAGCAGGGTGGAGCGGCTCAGGCACTCCAGCGTGGATGGGATGTGCTGAGGGAGGGAGGGGAGAGAGGAGGGGAGTTTCCATATTTGATGACGTTCAGTGTGTTACTTGCTGCCAGGCTTTGCTCTCTCACACTATTATAGGCACACGTCTTATCTCTCCAGCTTCACTGTGAGCTCCCTGAGGGCAGGAGGCAGGACTTTGCCTTCTCGCTATCTAGCACAATGGTAAATAAAGAACACAGGCTGAATCAAAATAAATATTCTCCACAAAGTCACCTTGGCCCAGCCAGTGTGGCTCAGTGGTTGAGCATTGACCTATGAACCAGGAGGTCATGGTTAGATTCCTGGTCAGGGCATGTGCCCAGATTTTGGGCTCGTTCCACAGTGTGGGGTGTGCAGGAGGCAGCCAATCAATGATTCTTTCTCACCATTGATGTTTCTATCTCTCTCTCCCTCTCCCTTCCTCTCTAAATCAATAAAAAGATATATTTTTAAAAAATCAGTCTCCTTGGTTTGGAATATGTTGGAACCTTCCTAGAGTGAGCCAGGGGGCTCTTGGATGGAAGCCAACCGGATGTGGTTTCCCTCAGCCTTATTATGAAGGCCTCACAGGGGGGCGTGGGCAGCATTATAATCAGATTGGGGCCCACTGGGTTCCTCCCCCAGGGCCCAGGTCACCGGGGAAGCCAGCAACAGACAGGGGCCTGGCCTCTCTCCAAACTGGAGGACTGGGTCACAGTCCTGTGTACCTGGTCGATGGTATTGCAATCAGATGAAAATCTGTTCAGGATGCTTCCGAGGGGCGTGGTCTCAAAAAACCTAAGAGGCAACCAGAAGAAGTTACTCATTTGTTTACTGATTTCTCTTCTGTTTATTGAATGAGGGTAGTTATTTCTTTCATTTTGGTGTCTCTGGAGTCATCCCTGGGTCTAACCTTTGCAGGTCTATAGCCATCTGGCCTGAGTCCCTGAGAGTTCCCGCAGCAGCCCCAAGGGGTGCTGGCCCCTTCCTGGCCTCTCTTACTATCAAGCCCATGTGTGACCACTGCCACCTTCCTCAGCTGCTCCCCAGGCCTGACTCACTCAGCAGCTGTCCTCCCCGGGACATAGAGTCCTCTCTAAGAGACAACCAGTCAGGGGAACAGGGCCCTGGGGACACCCTGTCAGCTGGCTGACCCTGCAAGGCCACTCTGTCTGTCATCACTCAAGCTGTGACACAGAGCCGGCCTAACCCCAACTAGAGCATTTCAGACCCCCAGATATGAGACAAATAGAGGGTAAATAAACTTTGAGGCCATCTCTCTGGGCCACAGAGAGGCTGAAAAGTAAATAATAGAGTTAGGTGGTGAGGTCTGGCATTGACAAGGGTGGGGCCAGATGACCTGTTGGCCTGTGGATTCTTAAGCAGAATTGGCTAGCCAGCTGGGCAGTGACTTCTTTTATACCAAGTGGTCTTTTGGGTTTTTATCCATGTCATTACAGAAGATTAGAGCAGCTACACCATTTGCCCAGTGTCAGAACCTGCAGTCTGGTAGAGGGAGGACAGAGAGGAGGAGAGCTGAACCCATGGTTGGAGACAGGCAGATGGTACCTGCCTAGGGAAGGGAAACTAACATTTACGCAGAGCCTGCAGACCCTCGCTTTGGAAGACTGTTATGATAACTAGATGAGTCACCCATATAAAATGCCTAGCACTGTGTCTGGCTGAATAAATGCCCATTCCCTCTGTTTTCTGCTTTGAGGAGGGCACTTTTACAAACACTTGAGGCTCCCTGAGTCATGCCAAACAGCTTGTGACAGAGATTGTATATCCCCATTTTACAGATGGGACGACTGAGGCCTACATAATAGTGACTTGCCCACAGCCCCAGCTGGTGGTGGGGGAGAGGGGTACCTCATGGGAGCCAGGATGATCTGGTTCAGCAGGCTGCGGTGCAACTTCTTGGCCACCTTCAGCCCCGTCCACTCTACTGTGACAGATGTGACCAGGCAGAGCATGATGCCCAGGCTGCAGAGCACCGTGAACACCATGGCGTAGATGGTCTGGTCAAGGGAGCATTCCTGGGCCAGGCAGAAAATGAGGCAGAGTTCTGGGGGTGTCTATGGTTCAGTCCCCTCAAACCCCCTCCCCCCGGGCCCTTGCCCTGGGGCTGCTGGCCCCACCTGGCTGAGGGAGCAGTTCCTGGCCATGGGGCTCAGAGTCAGGGCGCTGTCCGTCCACTTGGCCAGCCAGTAGTCAATGGCCACCAAGACCATGTGCTTGAGCAGCTGGGAGAAGACGAGCAGCGACAAGAGCAGGATGCCAGCAGACGACAAATACTTGGCGCAGGCTCTCCATGGGATCTTGGCGCGCTGGTGCAGCACCGACGACAGGTTGTCCTCCTCCTCACTCTCGGCTGCCTCCTCTGCAGGCCACAAGAACCCACCCTGTGGCTTCACATTTCACAGTCCTCTGAGGGTGGAGCAGGGGGCTGTTCTCCCCACTTACAGATGGGAAGACTCAGGCACACAGAGGGGAAAGGGTAAAATCAAAGGCATACTATCTTACCACCCTCAGGACCTCAAACCTTAGCCTCCCAGGGAATGGTTAGACCTCAGGCCATGATTGCGCTCCCAGTCCCTCTGTCTGTACCTTCCTCCTCTTCCTCATCCTGCAGGAGGCCATCTCTCGAGGACATGGCCCGGGGCAGGCCCTGGGGTGGCTCTGGGACTTTTCTCTCCACGATGGTCTCCTGAAAGACAAATGGGGCCTGGCTAATGTCCTCAGGTGTGCAGAGGGGAAAAGAGAGGATGGGGGCAACCACCCCTGGTAATGAACAGTGTCAATTTCCAGGTTGCCTCTGCCTCTAGAAGGGTCCAGATGGACACATGTTTGTACTGCCTTCTCTCTCTCTCTGTCTTTTTAAAAAATTATTCTTTATTGTTGAAAGTATTACATATATCCCTTTTTATCCCCCATTGACTGCCTACAGCCCCCCACCCCACCCACCGTACTGCCTTCTCCATCAGCTAACAACTCCCCAAAGTCCCTGGGGGAGATACTTCTCCCCTATTCTTAGTCTCTGTGATATGGGAGGGCAGGCAATTCTCCCTGGCTCCAGGGGTGGGCCTATGACATAGTACTGCCCAATCCTCACATTCCACATCCTTGGCCACAATGATTTCTTCAGAGGTGGGCACCTGACCAAATTGGGCCAATGAGAGTCAGCCCTGGGACTTTTGCTAAACAATCCTGGAAGAGGCACTCTCTTTCTGACAGTTGTTGATCTGTGAGAATGTAAACCTGAAACTGCCAATGGCCCTCACAGCTACCATGGGAATGAAGCCAATTTGAGGGGAGCAGAGCCAAGGGATGGGGAGAAACAGATCCCTGGTGACATTGTTTAACTGCCTGGACCCAGCTCTATCTGAGGTTATGATGCCCTGGACTTTCTGGTTTCATGAGTCAATAATCCTTAATCTCTCCCCATCCCCCCTTTTTTTCTTTGCTTAGCCAGTTTGAATTGATTTTCTGAAACTCTGTAAAGTAAATGGTATCTGACTACCTCAGGATAAGGGGAGGGCATCCTCCTGATTCTGCCTTGGGTAGTGGGCACAGATACTGGTCATCCTCTGATAGGAACAAGTTTATACTCCACTCTCGCATCTGTCCTTTGGGGGGTTTCCTGGGACCAGCGAGGGCAGGAAGGCCTTTATGAGGTTAGGTCTAGCAGAACCTTCTTCTCAGGCGGTGGCTGCTTGGTCCAAGGATATACCCACCTTCTCCAGCTCTTGGTCCTGCCGGTTCATGAGGGTCTTCCAGTGCTCAAAGAGCTGGCACTCAGACCTCTGGAAGTCCTTGAGTGTGCCCTCCCTCTGGATGGTGCCATCCTTCATGGCGATGATCTGGAAAGGCAGTAACAAACCCTGCTGAGGGCTGGCTGGGGATATGGAGTGGAGGTCACACCCCGCCTGACTGAGGAGTCAGAGGTGGACATATACATCCTTTTCCCACCACAAATGGCCTCTGGTTTGCCCACTGCAGCAAGCTGGTGGTGATAACCTACCCTCACCAACACACTCCCAGGATTTAGGGTTTGGTACATCTGGGGGGTAATTCTCCATGGTTGCCCATGGTTGATAGGAGGTTTGCAGAGCAACTTTGTGCATCCTGGTCAAGCTGCCTGGTTTCTGCAAGGCAGCTGTGGCAGCTGTTTTTGTACACTTAATGGGCTCATTGCACTCTACCCTTAGCTCCTCCTGAAGGCAGGTCTGAGAGGTTCCTCCAGCTTTGGCAAAGCACCTGTTGGTTTAAATGTGTGGCCACGCCTCTTTGAAATCAGTAAAACTTATTTTATTTGTGACACTCAGTGTTTCACACTCATGTGGACTCGTGATTAATTTAGACACCTACCCCTGCTCCTCTCACCCCCAAACACCCCCTGGGGGTTTAGGGAGGGCTGCCGGGAGTGCTATCCACTGATACTCCAAGAAACCAGGCACCTCCATGCTTCCCTTCTTTGGATTAAGGATTGTCATGCAATCTCGTTAAGGTCACCATGGAAACTCAGACACAAACCTGCACCTGTTTTAATAGCTTTTTCTTTTTGTAATTTGGACTTTTCCCCCTTTTTCATAGTGGAGGGAGGGTCTCGCTACATGTAGAAGGGAGACATATTTAGGGAGGATTAGAAGGGCCAGTTGGCACAGGCAGACCTGAAGCTTAGGGTGGACCTCAATTTTCAGGGGCAACTCTGAGTAGGGTTTAGGCAAGGCCCAGATGTCAAAAGCCATGTGATTTCCATCTTAAAAACGTAGTGTTTTCCAATGAATTAAAAAGAAACTATGTGTAGATGTTGAGGGGTATGTGGATTTAGTTAAATGTGGGGTTCACAAAATTGCATTCCACTGATAATATGGAAGTTCCTGTTACTACTGCTATCATTTGTTTCCAGATGGGAAAACGAAGGCACACAGAGGGGAAAGAGTAAAATCAACTTGAATCTGACCCACCGGATGGCAGGAAGCTGGTTTTCCCATCCAGTGGGCATCCCAAAGGCCAGGGGGATGAGATATGTAACTGAGCAGGATGCAGAAGGTAGGAACTGAATGTCCACTTTTTTCTGAGACTTCTCAGAGCCAGCCCTTGTGGTACCCAGGCCAGGATGGAAATGCCTGCAGCTCTAGGTGATAGCAAACCCTTGGGCTGTGCAGGTCTCCCTGATCTGCCCAGTCTGCATGAAGCCATCCAGTGCTGATCTCTTCTGCTTGGTGGCCCTCAGACACTGCTATGAGACATCTCATTAACTTCGTAGAATATGGCAGACTGCCTCTCCCACCTCAGCCCCCCACAGCTTGATGTCCCTGTGGCCCCTCACCCAGTCTGCGTGTGGCAGGTATTGTAGTTTGTGGGTCACTAGGACCACCGTCCTCTTATCGTCTCTGAGGAGCTCGAGGATCCCGGCCTGCATCAGGTGGTCACTCAGGTGGACATCCAGAGCTGAGAAGGGGTCATCCTGGACAGAGAGGAGAAGGCAGGGGCAAGTGCAAAGGGAGGAGGTGACAGTGAGTGCAAAAACCAGCAGAGTTATATCAGTTCTGGTCTAGGGACTAATTAGCTGTGTGGCCTTGGACAATGTACCTCAGCTCTCTGGGCCTCAGTTGCCTCATCTTAAAATGGGGCTGTTATCAGCTATCATTCTCAAACAGTGGTTCCCCATAGTCTATGAAGCCTGAATTCCTTAGCGTGGGAATCCAGGCCCTTTACAACCTGCTCAGTCTTCCTTTCAATCTCACTGCTCATCTATCTCGCTCAAGTTCCCTACACTTCAGGTTTCCAGGGAACTTGAGATTCCAGGCCTTTGTCTACACTGTTCCCTCTGCCTGGAGTCTGATGTGCCTTTTGTCTGCCTGGCGAACTCCTACTCATCCTTCAGTGTTCCACCCAAGCACTGGCTCTTCCCGTGTCCTTTCCTGACCCCCACACCTAGCCTTCCCTCCTCTCTGTTCCACCGATACTCTGCCCAAAGCCAGATCTGATAGTTATGTACATGAGGCCCCTAAGAACTGAGGCTCCCCTTTTCCCCCCAAAAGAAAACTGAGACCTTCTTGTGCCTGGTACAGAGTGGTACCTTAATAAAGTTTGCTGAAATCAACTAAAATATCCACGTTACTTCTTTCTAACAAGGTTGTTTAAAGATCACATGGGATCCTGAATGAGCCAGGACTTTGTGAAGTGCTGTACATGAGTCAGTTACAGACTGTGAGCCTGACATCATGACATGTGTTTAGTAGGGAGTGTTTATGTGTGTTGTGGAGAAGAGAGAATAAAGCTGGGATCAGAGACCTGAGGTTCCTCTTCCAATTCTCTCTCTACATGGCCCCCTCTTTCCTCTTGTTTGAGTGACCCACACTTCAAGGCCCTCCTCCAGGAAGCCTTCCCTGATTACTCTAGTCCTCACAGTTGTCTTCCTGGACAAGGCTTGTCGTCGTTGGTGCCACACAATTTGACTCTCAGCTGGGCTGTGGCTCTTGAGTAGAGGTAAGCTCTGCCTCCCGATCTGCACCTTTGAGGCCAGTGGTTTTCCAGTATCAACCAAGGCACCTAACAAAGAACTTGGCATAAAGTAGGACGCGGATAGCTAATAAGTTTGCTCTCATGTCTGATGGCTAGTGGTTACCCAGAGTACTGTGTTGAGAAGGATTCCGAGGACAAGTTATGTTTCTGTGGGAGAAAATTCTGTGATCAACTAGCAATGTCTGCTGTGGGCATAAGATGGGAAGTGGCAGCACACATTCAATGTACTAGTCATTCTCACAGTCAGGCTAAGTAAGTACTGATAGGTCAGGCTCTCCTACAGAGAAGTGGCCTGTCACTACTACTTGCCTTCCCTCATGGCTACTGTGGAGCTCAGTGTGAAGTCCACAGTGGGCCATTTGCACTATCCTTGTCTCAGTTTCCCCATTAATAAGATGAATAAGTAATATCTCTGGCAGGAGAAGTTTGTTCCTGAAGAGGGAGGTAGTTGGTGATGGTGTGTGTGTGTGTGTGTGTGTGTGTGTGTGTGTGTGTGTGTGTGTGTAGGCAATGAGCCAGGGAGGCAAGCCAGACACGAGGGCCCCTAGGGAGGTGCTGGCTGGTGCACTCACCAGGAAGACGACGTTGGTATGCTGGTAGAGGGCTCGTGCCACGCTGATTCGCTGGCGCTGACCACCAGACAGGTTGATGCCCTGTCACCAAAGGGGAGGAAAGGTCATGTCCTCATAGCCCTCAGGAGACACTGTCCTGGCACCTACTCGACTGTGAGCTCTCTGGGATGAAGGCCTGGCTCTGTCCATCTCTTTGTTCCCCCCTCACTTTGCAGAGAGAAGGCACTTGTATATGTTCATTGAATTAAGTGGGAAGTGGGGCATATAATCTCCAAGTCCTTGATGAGTCATCATATAAATTCTAGGGACCATATGATGACTCATCAAAAACCAAGACAGAGGATGTAGGGCAGGGGTCCTCAAACTACGGCCCGCAGGCCACATGCAAATACAAATATTGTATTTGTTCCCGTTTTGTTTTTTTACTTCAAAATAAGATATGTGCAGTGTGCATAGGAATTTGTTCATAGTTTTTTTTTAAACTATAGTTCGGCCCTCCAATGGTCTGAGGGACAGTGAACTGGCCCCTTGTTTAAAAAGTTTGAGGACCCCTGATGTAGGGGTTTCATTATACATAAGGAGGATGGCCACTGGAGAATCCTATTGTCTAAGCTGTGGAGGAGGGGCCCGCCTGGGGAGTGAACAGAAAGAGCATAACCCCAAGCCTAGCACAGTGCTGTGGGAGCTCCCAGTATATCCTCGAGGCCTGAATGAAGGAGATGTCAGTCATCTCCAGCCTAGAAAGGTGGTAAGCTTTCTGCACCAAACAGGGCTGGAAACTTGCCACGGACGGCCCCCAGCCTGGGTTCAAGGAGATGATTTTGACCCCATTGCAGGAAGCTCTGCAGGCTTCACCCTCTCTCATTTCCCAAGTACCTGCTCTCAAAGAACAAGGTCTGGGCCTGGTGGTGTGATGGGTGGGAGCAGGGGAGGTTGAGGTCCCCAGTTTTGAGACAACCTCTTGGAGGCTCTACTAACCCGTTCCCCAATCTGGGTCTGGTCTCCATGGGGCAGGATGTCGATGTCCGGCTGCAGGGAGCAGGCTTCGATGACCATCTTGTACCTGGAGTGGGGTGGGGCGGGGACACAGCCGCTCAGCCTGACCAGAGTGGGGCCTGAACACTGGCAGGGGGTCATTAGCCTCCAGGCAGCTGTGCCAGGGTGAGCAATGGCTTTAATGGGTCTCCTGCTTGGGTGCAAGCAAACACCATGTGAGCTTAAAAACAGCTGAGGGCAGCACGCTCCACGGGCTTGGAGCAAGTTAAATATTTGAAGGATGGAATTAGATGGCAGCAAATAAACCACATCAGTGACAAGAGAGGGCCCAGGGCCCCTGTGCAGTGGGAAAAGTGACAGTCAGAGCCCATGCTTGGGGCGCTGCCAGGGAAAATTACTGCTGGTTGGTTTAGGCAGTAGTGATAATGGCTGGTCAAATATTTGCCCAGCCTGCTCCTCTCGTACTTCTCGGGCCAGCTCTTCACCTGGCAGGTGCCAGCCAGGGTGCACAGAGGAGGCATCAGAGTGTCTGGGTGACAGGCACTGGGGTATCAGGCAGCCTTGGATTTGAGACCCATTTCGTCACTTAGTGGCTGGGTGGCCTTGGGCAAGTTACCTAGACTTTCTGAGCCTTGGTTTCCTCACCTGCAAAATGAGAATGCGAATAGTACCTGCCCTCTGGGATTGCTGTGAGCATTAGAGGAAGTCACATGTACAAAGAGCGTGGCACTGGGTCTGGTAAGAGCTCAGTCAATGTCAGTGGCTATTGTTCACTGGAGGGGAAAGAGTGCACAGGCCGAGGAGCGGGGGGGTGGGAGGGTAGGGAATCATGAGCACAGAGACTCCTGGGGAGCTGGGTCGGCCTTCCCACCAGCCACAGGAGAGGGCAGCAGGGCTGCCGCACCTCCCTGGCCTCCCGCCCTCTCATACAGGAGTTGGGCTGCCTGATGCCCAGGCTCATCTGAATTGTTTCCAGATGGACCATATGGACCAGGCTGGAATCCAGCTAAGCCGGCTGGAGCGTGGACGGCTGGGTGTGGGGCATGGATGGAGGGGCAGGGCAGAGGGCTGGGGCTTGGGGGCTGGTGCAGGTAGCTAATGCTGCCCACGGTCAATTTCTCCCTCCCCAGCCCACCTCCCTGTCAGAGGCTTTTACCGTTGTTTGTTGAAGGGACTCTCAAAGGTGATGTTCTCCTCCACGGTGGCGTTTAGCAGCCACGGTTTCTGAGAAGCATAGGCCACGGGGCCTCTCTTCCTAGGAAAAGCAGCGTGGGAGTAGGGAGGCATTTTCAGGGCGCATTCTCAGAGGCACCTGCCCAGGTGATGGCTTAGGCCAGAGCAGGTGGGTGGGGCGGCACTAAGGTGGGAGGTGCAGTTGGTGGAAATCTGCTGTGTGGCCCCTGATGACGGCTTCTTTTCCAGGGCCTGGGGCAGGCTTAGGTGTTGGGTGTTAGCTGACTGGGGGGACCTTGGCCCTTCCTTGCCCTACACCCTACATGCCCCACCCCTGCAGACTGTACCCCTTCCTGAGTCCTACCCAGAGCCAGGAGGGAACCAAGCAAACACTGGACCCCTGATTTCCCCTTCATTGAATAGCTCTTAAACCATTCAACTTTGACATTAGCAGGTAACTCTCCAAATGGAACTTTTCAAGAAAGTGGAGCCAAGGAAACCACACTTAGTATGATGCAACTTTTGAACTACCCCCCCTCCCCAAATTAAAAAAGAAAAGGAAAAGATGAGCATCAGATAAAAATGACCTGGTGGGGCCCAGCCAGTGTGGCTCAGTGGTTGAACATCGACCTATGAACTGGGAGGTGACGTGCTGGGGTTGCAGGCTCGATCCCCAGTGTGGGGTGTGTGGGAGGCAGCCGATCAATGATTCTCTCTCACCATTGGTGTTTCTATCTCTCTCCCTCTCCCTCTTCTCTCTGAAATCAATTAAAAATATATTTTAAAAAATGACCTGGTGGGAAGGAGCAGCTTGATGCGCCGTGGCTTCCAAACCACCCCTCGGAGCACAGAGCCCTGTATGGCTCCTTCCTGGGGCCTGCCCTCCACAGTTCTCCTTGGCCTGAGACCCCCTGAGGAAGCTGGGCCTGGAGGGCAGTGCTCCTGGGACACAGTACCTGAGGTCCGCCTCGGCTGCCGGCTCCCGCTCTGGGCTGCAGCAGGGGAAGAAAGATGCATTTTCAGGGTTCACGTGAGTGGACTGAGCTCTCTGCAGACATTTTGAGCTCCCTCAAACCCAGCACGAGGGTCTTTATCATTCCTGTGACCACATCTGCAGCCACAATGCTGCATGGAGGGGTGTGGGAGTGGGGCGTGGCCATCCAGGGGGAGCCTCCACTGCCGGAACCCCAGAAGTGTCCAGAATCCATGTGGGGTAGGTAAGGAGGGTTCCCCGGGAAGGGTAAAGGGGAGAATGGGGGAAAGCCACCATTGGTGTAGGCTCATGGGGGAAGGGGACTTCTTGCATCGGAAGAGTAAGAGGACCAACATGTGGCTCCTCCAGACCCAGCCTCTGCATCAGGGCTCAAGTGCACCGGCCAAGGTCTCAGGCTGACACAGCTGCATCAACAGTTGGGAGAGGGAGTACTGTCTGTGCATGTGAGCCAGGCCTGGCTGGCAGGCGACATTGTTGCCTGCAGTTTGT